>NC_068989.1:31614725-31631269 GCF_001194135.2 Octopus bimaculoides | reverse complement strand
CAGCTTGCGAAGACTTATTGGGGCAAGCAAAATTGTGATGGCACCTGTGCTCAGTGTCGCCTTTCTTGCACTTGTGCCCTCGGCATGTTTAAGGACTTTCAAGCGAGATCGTTGCCAGTGCCCCTGGACTGGCTCTTGTACAGGTGGCACATAAAATACACCATTTTGAGCATAGCCGTTGCCAGTACCGCCTGACTGGCCTTCGTAGGATTTTCGAGCGAGATCGTTGCCAGTGCCCCTGGACTGGCTCTTGTGCGGGTGGCACATAAAATACACCATTTTGAGTATAGCCGTTGCCAGTACCACCTGACTGGCCTTCGTAGGATTTTCGGGCGAAATCATTGCCAGTGCCCCTAGACTGGCTCTTGTGCGGGTGGCACATAAAATACACCATTTTGAGCATGGCCGTTGCCAGTACCACCTGACTGGCCATCATGCCGGTGGCATGTAAAAGCACCTACTACACTCTCTGAGTGGTTGGCATTAGGAAGTGCATCCAGCTGTAGAAACTCTGCCAAATCGGATTGGAGCCTAGTGTAGCCATCTGGTTTCACCAGTCCTCAGTCAAATCGTCCAACCCATGCTAGCATGGAAAACGGACGTTAAACAATGATGATGATGATGATGATGATGATGATCTAGCTGTTACTCCCATCTTTCCTGAGTTTCACTTCCATCTTTCAGACATAATTATAGCATGTAACCTCCTGAACATAGTTCCTTTACCTCTGGTCACAGTCAGTCTGGAATATCTACCTACTTTTAGGAGAGGTGTAAGACCTGTTCTTTATTTACCAACATCACAACTTTATGTGGTTCTAACTCCACCTTTCAGGCTTCCCACCTCTTTTCAAAATGTATTACACTACATTCAATGTCAACTTTGTAATGCATTATACATAGTTAAAATTGACAGATCACTTCCGAGAGCATCTGCTCAGTGTTCATTGCAACAACACTTGTCATCCTAAACCCTTGGATTGCCATTTCAATTTCCTAGGCTATTTCCATCATAACTTTCATATTACTACAACAGCACATCTCCCTGCTAGTAACCAACTTTAGGAAAAAAGGTTTATTTTCAAACTCTTAACATAATATCAGCAACTGTTTATATTTCTTCTAATTCCCCACTCGACTCATATAGTTGTACACAGACTAGTTGACTCTCCTGCACATACATACCAGTACGTCAGTTTACACTGACAAGTCTTGCGCACGATGACTTTGCTGCTGCTGCTTACCCTACTTTTGCACACATCTACCATTCATCTCTGATCTCCTTTCTCAGGGCTCGTATATAAAAGTGCATAGAACTTCCCTTTCTTCTTTTCTTTCATAAAGTACTGATCCTTAAACTTCAGTATTTTTTTCTTTTTACCACAGCATAATGATTTTTAATAACCATCTCCCATTTCTTTTGAATTACTTGTTCACATACCTACACCAGATTCCCTTGATTCAAAAAACAGATTTTTTTTTTTAAAGTTCTGAAAGAACTGCAATAATTGTCTGAGTGACTTTTACACAAATGGGCACCACTCCAAGGATAAGGGACTCACTATAAAAGCTTCAATAACAAATGTGTAATCTAAAATTAGTCTCCAAGCCTATATTTAGATTGATAAAATCTTTAGGCATTATGTTTAGTAGTTTTGAGGGTTACTTTTCCTATTAAGCTTTATTGAAGGGCTGTATTAATTTTTTTTTTTTTTTTTTGGTTTTTAGCTGTTTTCCACATTCTTAGAAACCAAAATGTAGGCTCCTTTGAACTTTGCAGTAAAGGCTTATTCTGTGAATTTCATCAGCAGTAAATTCTTCTGCTTTAGATCTATTTTCTATGCAGACATTACTGACATGTTTTTGCAAATTTGGACATTTGAGATTGCTGGAGCTAACATTTTTAATTGCTCTTTTAATTGTTATCTATTCAACGACAATGTAGAGAGAGTGATACTTATAGTTAGTTAAAAACCCTGAGATAAGTGTCGAAATGTGAGTTGTCTAGTTGTTTAGATCATACCACACTATGATTCGGGCCAAATTCCTGTCCATGTAGTTAATAGTCTCGTACCTGAACTGCTATTTTGATATATTTTTTGTTTCACTCTTTTTTTTAATGAATTTACGAAGAAAGTGAAATTTCACTAACACTCTAATTACACTAACCATATCTGCTAACTTGTTTTTAAATGTTATATTTTGATAGAACGTTGCCAACAAGAAGAAACTAATATGATGCGGCAACACCGCAGGGAAATGGATGAGTTGACTAAAGAACTAAACTTAAGACAGAAGGCTTATGAGGATTTAGAAGCAAAATATTACACTGAACTTAAAGTAAGTTTTGCTCAGTAACATCTAAAGCTGAAATATGATATATATTAGTTAATATTTCCTTTAGCTAATGACAAGGATTGACACTCAACAGAATATCAGACAGAATATCTTGTTGTATTTAGATACATTTCTTTGTATTTAAATTTAAAATTCCAGTATGGTGCTAGAAAATTGGATTAGATGTTTTACAGTGTGTAACTATGGAGGGATTTAGTCAATTTTATTTAGACAAGAACAAAGATAATTGTCATTATAAGAAAGCAAAATCTTTAGAGCACCATGTCAAGAGAAAATTACCTGCAAAACTTTGGCTTGCATAATTCCATTATTTGTTTTATCAAATCCTGGAAGTGTGAAAAGTAAAAGTCAAAATCATGAGGAACATAGTTATATACTGTAAAGCATCTAATCTCACTTGTGAGTATCTTGCCAAAAACAATATGGTATTGCTTCTGCACCCACCCTATTTGCCAGATTTAGCACCTGCAGGCTTCCATCCTCTTCATCATCATCATCATCATCATCATCATCATCGTTTAACGTCTGCTTTCCATGCTAGCATGGGTTGGACGATTTGACTGAGGACTGGTGAAACCGGATGGCAACACCAGGCTCCAATCTAATTTGGCAGAGTTTCTACCGCTGGATGCCCTTCCTAACGCCAACCACTCAGAGAGTGTAGCTTCCCCAAGATAAAAATGCAGTTCAAAGGTTGCTGTTTTAACACTGTTGTCAAGATCCAGAACAAATTGCAGAGAGTCTTCAACTCACTTACAGAAAATTACTTCCAAACCAGATTCCAAAAGTGGCAGGAATGATGTAACCGGTGTATTGCTGCGCAAGGTGACTATTTCGGAGGAGATGATGTTAAAGCTTAGACAAATAAGTTTTTTCTTTTTTATTAAACATAACTAATCTGAGAACTTTTTGATACCACCTCATAAGTTATTCCTTTCAGAAAATACAGGAAGAAATGGAACACAAATCTCACCAGCTCCAAAATCAAATTGATCATGAAGGACAAATCCACCAGGAAGAATTAATTGAACTTCAAGGAAAACTTGAGGCAAAGTTTAACCAGCAGACAGAAAGTCTACAAAAGCAACATAACCAAGAAGTGTCAGCTCTTAGCAGTGAGTGGAACCATGAGAGAAAGGTATTCTACTTGCTTTATCTTAATTTCAAAACTGTTTCTATAAGCTATATTTTAGATTTCACTGAATGTTTTTACTTTATATTTGAGTACATTCTATTTCTTATCTCATTAATCATGCTACATTGTAGAAGAAATACTCAGCAAGCCAAATTCATGATTCAGTTTTAATTTCTAGCTGTAGCAATTTCACAAACATTATTAATTTATATACATCAAATAGATTAATTGGTAAGATGTGGAGCTATGAGTACTTGACTTGTGAGTTCAAGTCCACTGGATATCTAAAAAAATGCTTTATTCATTGGGTTATGGAAATAGGGTTCAGAACTTCTATAAAAAGTTACCTGCGATAGACTAGCGTTCTGTCCTTAGCACTTTAGATACTTGTTGTATGTTGTCCAATGATACTAGTTAATCGTTCATAGACATCGAGATGCGGTGCAAAGCTGAAAGAAAATGCCACCCTTGGCCTTCCACGTGTTGAAGCAACACCACTGGCTCGTGTACTGAAGCAAAGAATTTCCGACGCTTATTTTGTTTCATGAATAATTTTATGTCGAGATGTTTACACACAAGATGCTGATTTTGTTGAAATCCAGAAAACATCTTTGAACAGAGTAACACAAAATACAGTACAACTGTTATGGCTCAAACATGGCATATCATGAAAAATGCTAGTCGCAGGCGTAAAGGTAACTGCTCTATTGTTGTAGTGGAAACAAAACAATAGTTATATGATTAGAAGTGCCCTCAAGTGGACTAAATCAATTGTTCCGAAATTGCTGGAAACAAATTATAGTTTAAGGGTGATAATCTGAATTTGCTCCATGATCCCAATCAAGGGAAATCACCCATCTTAAGTTACAATTTTTTTTGTCATTGCTACAGTAACTCCTTGGCTAGATAAAAAGCAATGGCGAACTGACCGAATAAAAAGGAAATGGGAAAACAGGAAATGGTTGGTAAACCATGTCACGGAAAAGGCTGATCTGAAAGTGTAATGAGTGTCTATGCCAGTAGCCATTAAAAGAAACGTAATGTGCATAAATACAATAAAAAAATTTGATGCCTAGAAAAAGAAATTATGTGTGAATACCACAGGAATAGAATATAAACATGTAACACAATGTACCAGAGAACTAAGCATGCAACTAAACAATGCAAAGAAGAGTTCATCAGAGGCAAACAGTCAAATGATACAGGAACAAATACAGTTCATCTGTATGTCAATTGACTGATTTAAATATAAAATGTTTTGGATATCTTTCAAGGTTAATGTACAGAGTGTCCAGAGCACATAACATAAGATTTGGAAGATGGTGGTTGTGAAACATATGGTGGTGGTGTAGGAGGTGTCTGCGAAGGTAGTGTGAATGTGGTGGGGGGATGGCTCAGTGTATGCCTTCTTGTGTCTGTCAACTGAAACAGTTTCTTTTCTTTTGTTAAGTTCTACAGTGAAAACTTTGTCTGCACATTGCAGAACTCGATAAGATATGAACACATGGGCCCATGAAGCAATGTCCTTCGGTACTGCAGACTTCAGAGATTGTGACCGGATGTTCATCAGTGGTAAATCGGAGAGGGATGATTGCAAACATTTGACGTTGTGAGACAGATCTTTGGTAGCAGTATTAGTTGGTGCCAGCATCTGGCCTGGTAATGATAGTGGTGTACTGTAGAGAAATTTGGCCAAAGAATAACCCAGATCCACTTTCACAGAGGACCAACAACCCAAAAGGATGATGGGAAGGTACTCAGTCCATCTTAGTGGTGATGCACAAAGAGCTGCCTTCAGTTGACAGTGGAATCACACTACTATCCCATTAGAAACAGGGTGGTAGCTTGTCGTTTACAAATGCTGCACACCCAAGAGATGAGAAAGTTCATGGAAGAGCTTTGATTCAAATTGTCACCCCCGATTGGTGGTGAACCTTGAGGGAACACCAAAACGCAATATCCAGCCTGATATCAAAGCATGGGTGACTGATTCAGTGGAGATCTCAGTGAGGAGAATGGTTGACACAGGTAAGAATATAGAAGTATCCATTACTAACAGGCCACGGACTGATGAGGTTAATATGAATGTAGCAAAAACGACTGTCAGGCTGGTCAAATTTTCTGAGTGGCAAACGAATGTGTGTATGGAGCTTGGAACACTGGCACTGACAACAGGAGCGAGACCAAGCAGTGATATCTCAGCACATGTCCAGCCAAAAAAAGCAGGTTGTGATGAGCTTGACTAAGTCTACAATACCTGTATGAGATAAGGAGTGCAAAACATCGAACATGCTTGAGCAATGGTTGTTAGGAACAAGAGGGTGAGGTGATCCTGTAGATACATCACACAAGATAGTTCTGTCTGTTGCTGACAAGGGTAAGTACTCCAAACGACATTGAGTAAATGGTGGAGACGAAGTGTCGATTGATTGCAGAAGGGGCTGGTCAGTAGCAAGCATGACCAGATCAATCACAGCTAGAGACAAAGAACAAACTGGAAGTCTTGACAGTGCATCCACAGGGACACTGTCTGCTCCAGAAAGGTAGTGTATATCACTTGTAAATTGTGAGATAAAGTCGAAGTGTCTGATCTCACAGGGCGAGTATTTGTCTGATTTTGAACGAAGTGCAAACATCAATGGTTTGTGATCTGTGAAAATCACAAAATCACGCCCAACGAGAAAATGATAAAAATACTTGACTGCAAGGTAAATGGCTAGCAACTCGCATGCAAAGGTGCTGTATCTCGTTTCCAGATCCCTGAGCTGACGTGAAAAGAATGCCAAGGGTTGGAGATATTGATTAACAACTTGCTGTAATATTGCACCAACTACAAAATTTGAAGTATCAATGGTAAGTACAAGATGTGCTCCAGGAATCATATGGGCTAGTGTAGCAACTTGAATTAAGTCTGATTTGATTGTTTGGAATGCCAGCAATTCATCTGGAGAAAGGGAAATAGCCGCATCTTTTTCATTCTGTTCTTTAAAATTTCTGAGCACAATTAGGTAGGAAACGATGATAAAGGTGGATGAGACCGAGGAAGTGTCGGAGACGACAGAAGGACATGAGAGGAGCTAAATCCTGGATGGCTTGGATCTTAGTGGACAAAGGTTGAATGCCGTCACAATCAATGATGTGTCCTAAAAATTCCAATGAGGATTTGCCAAAAACACATTTCGCTGGGTTGACTTTGACATTGTACTGTGAGAGTCACTGGAACAATTGAGAAAGATGCTGCTGATGTAATTCAATGGTAGGACTGGCAATGAGTATGTCGTCGATGTAGGCAAAAACACCTGGAAGTCCACAAGTAACTTCGTCAGTAAAGCGCTGGAACGTACTAGCAGTGTTTTGCAGTCCGAATGGCATAGATAGAAATTCAAATGAGCCAAACGGTGTTGTCACCGTGGTTTTGGGCACATCTGGATTCATTGGTATCTGATGTTATGCTTATACCAGGTCCAATTTCGAAAACACCATGCAGTTATTCAGAGTGGATTAGAAATCCTGAACTGAGGTTCTGGATATCTATCAGGGGTGGTGACGGCATTAAGACATCTGTTGTCTCCAACTGGGTGAAAGTCAATGTCAACTTGGCATGCCAAATGTAAGGGACATGCCCATGGGCTGGTGGAAAGTCGTATAAGGCTGAGCTGGAGCATGTGCTCAAACTTGGCTCGAGCTATCTTCAATTTGTCCAGAGCTAACCATTGTGGTTGAGAGAAAACAGGTTGACCAGTCCAGTCGTTGTGATGTAGTGTTGAGTCGAGTGGATTGCCCAGGTAGGCTTGAAGGAAAGGTTTGTCAACTTGGGAAATGAGGCAAGGAGTGCATGAAACTGGTTTCTGGCAGCAGTCACGAAGAATGACGGACTGATAACAGTGGTGGTAGATTCGTGAGCTGGTGTAGGTAAGTATGTGGTACTATCCAGAAGTCTCTGGCTCCTGATATCCGCCAAAAGTGAATAATGGTGTAGGAAATCTGCATCGAGGCTAGGATGAGGAAGATCAGTGATGGTAAAAATCTATTTAAAGTCTCAGCATAAAGATAGGTCCAACGATAAGGATATCTGGCCATAGGTCCTGGTGGGAGACTGATTCACTGCATATAAAGAAATGCTTGAAGGATTCGACTTGGTAGAGAGGAATCTTAAGGACCAAACACTACAACTCGATCCTCTGTCCACCATGAACACTTGTAAGAGACGAGATCCCTGATGTAAAAAGCACAATAAGGCGAAATGTTACAGGAAAGATCTGTGCCCAGGCTCTCTGAACTCAGTTTACCAATGCCCCAAATGAATAGGGCTTAACACACTGACATGCATTCTCTTTGAACCTTGAGTGGTAGCAAAACAGTGAGGAACTGGTGACAGTAGGGCTGGAATGGTGTCAAGAAGAAGAGCGAGTATGCGAGTGATGCCGAAATGTTGCATGTGCATGACACAGTTTAGTGACTTCGCGTGTTAAGCAATCAATGGTTCTTATTGTGGCATCTTCGCC
The DNA here is from genome assembly GCF_001194135.2 of Octopus bimaculoides. Lineage (NCBI taxonomy): Eukaryota > Metazoa > Mollusca > Cephalopoda > Octopoda > Octopodidae > Octopus > Octopus bimaculoides. Next base: position 31,623,271 of record NC_068989.1, on the reverse strand, counting down.
TGTTGAGGTAGCCTGTGATGTAGGAGATGAAGAAGAAGAAGCAACGACTCTATCAGCCATGGTGGGATTATGTGAAAACTCCACAATCCTGTCTTCTGAGGTGGCAATTTGGTCAATAGTACTTGTGTCAACCATATTAGCCAGTATTGTTTGTACATTGTTTGGCTGCCTGGAGAAGAACAACTTCATGACAAATGAGCTGTCCTCAGGTGCAGCATTGCTGAGTTCACGAATCCTCCATAAAATCTCAGAAGGAGTCCTAGCCCCAAGATGTTCATCCTGAAGTAGGGTGCAGAACCGATTTTCTGATGAATTGTGTTCCATCTCAGAACTTTTGATTTGAAAGAATCATAGGAGGTGCCTTGTGCATGGTCGGTGATGAGATGCTTTATGGTAGTAGCTAAAGAAGCAGGAATACCACTAATCAGGATATGCATTTTCTGTTGTGAAGACTGTACACCATTTGCAGCAAAATAAGAATCAAGTTGGGCAAACCACAGCTTAGCATCATTGCCTGCATATGCTGAAATAGAGGTAGTACTCATCGTAAGGATGCTTTTGTGACTATGATGTGCAGCAGAAATGAACAGAAAGAATGGGTGAGGAGGAATATAAACTCAAATACGTAATCTTATGTAAGAAGAAGAAAGGCGAACGAAATGAAAAGCAAGTGTACTGCTGTTGGACTTGAATTTGAAATATAAAAAATATTATTCTGAAGGAGGCTGAGAACCAGGAGATTTTGGTAATGAAAAGTGAAAATTACCTTTGAAATGGTAACAAGCAATGCCAGAGATGAAAAAGAGCTGGACACCAGGTGCTGTGAAGAAAAGGTTGATATGTAACATTCCGGGTGTCGATATCAAAATTCCTTCAGATATAATTTTTTTGTGTGTATTTGTCGGGTCACCAATGTTGGATGTTGTCCAATCATATTGGTTAATCGTTCATAGACGCTGAGATGTGGTGCAAAGCTGAAAGAAAATGGCACCCTTGGCCTTCCACGTGTCAAAGTAACATCACTGGCTCATGTACTGAAGCAAAGGATTTCTAATGCATATTTCATTTCATAGATAATTTTATTTCATGTTGGGATGTTTACACACAAAATGCAGAAAACATCTTTGAACTGAGTAACTTAGTGTATTGAATGTGCACCCATGCAAAATACAGTGCAACTGTTATGGATCAAACATGGCGTATCATAAAAAATGCTAGTTGCAAGCGAAAAGGTAACTACTCTATTGTGTAAACAAAGCAATAGTTATATAATTAGAAGCGCCCTCAAGTGGACTAAATCAATTATTCCAAAGTTACTGGGAACAAGTTATAGTTTAAGGGTGATAATCCGAATTTGCTCCATGATCCCAATCAAGGGAAATCACCCATCTTAAGTTAGGATTTTTTTTGGTCATTGCTACATACTGATAGACATCTGTGGTTCATGACAAATAATTTTAATTTTGCTTTGGAAAAATGTATGAATGTCATGTTCCTTAAATATGTGTTGCATTGAAGCTTGCTTCCCAACCACATGGTTCTGGGTTCAGTCCTACTATGTGGCACCTTGAGTAACTGTCTTCTACTATAGCTTGTTAAGTGGATTTGGTAGACGGAAACTAAAAGAAAGCCATTGCATATAGACGTGTGTATGTATGTCTGTCTTTGTGCCTCTGTTTATGTCCCTGTCACTTAGTGGTTCAACAAAAGAGACCAATAGACCATGCTTAAAAAAAGGAAAAAGTACTGGAGTTAATTCATTTGACTAAAAATTCTTCAAGGTAGTGCCCCAGCATGGCTGCAGCCTAATGACTGAAACAAGTAAAAGATACAAGATTTTTAATTTTTGCCTGCCTAATAAAAATCCTTATAAGCAGTGTGGACCTGACAACTCTTTCCTTACTTTAAAAGTATTTATATACAATGTGAGTTGTATATGACTGAGTTACTAAGGTGCTCATAAAAGAATTGATGATTGTCTTTGAATTTTTAATATTGTGTTTTATCTCAATCAAAGTCATCTGAGTTGTTTAGTCTATAGATACCATTCACTTACTGCCTAGTTGTAAGTAGATACACTGAAGTAATAGTGGGTGGACAGTTTTCTGCTAACTTGCAATCTTATGTACATATCCCTTTTTTTCTGCTGGAAAAGGAAATAGAAATCACTTTAATGAACTTTTTTCAAATAACTACACAGAAATAAAATATTTATTAATATTCCAACAATCTTTTGTTGTTGTTTTTTTTAAATTCTATTTGAAGACTTTATATTCGAAGTTTGTGGGGGTGGGCTGAGTCTTGTGGTATCTGTACCTCAAACTATTGGCCTTTGGCCTGTAAGCTTCATTGCTGAGTTGTGATTCTAGTTGGTAATGAGTTCAGCAGGGAATTAAATGTGCAAATAACTGTTCATGAGGGTTTGGTTCCCAGGCCAGTACTTTATTGTTGTTCTCCAGGTCATAACAGAGGACATTAATGCTAGCTGTCCTTGGGAACGCCTGTATACCAATGACCTTGTTCTCATTGTTGAATCTACTGAAAATTTAGAGAAGAAACTCCAAATGTGGAAGGAAAACCTTGAGGCTTAAAATAAACTGAGCAAAAACACAATTTTTAATTTGCAGGAAAAACGACAAGACTCCAGTCTTTAGTGTACCCAACTAAACTGTGGATACACAAAAGGTGTTGTGGAATAACAGGCAGGCTGACAGAGAAAATAGACTTTGTATGCAGTAGATGCATTGAAATAATTAGCAGTAAAAGTTCCAACATAATTAATTCCTTGTTACATTACTGACCTAGTTAAGAGTGGAGAGGGTGTTCCAAAATTATAGTAATTAGAGTAAGAATGGGGCAGGAAAAGTTCATGGAGTTATTACTTCAGCTAACAAAGAAATTTTCTCTAGGGAAGGCTGGTTTGTATGATTTTCATCTATGAATGTGATGTTACATGACAGGAAATACGAGCATTGAATGTAGACTTGTGAAAGTTGGAAAGAAGTGAGTTAAGCACCTTCTGCTTGATGAATAATGCAGTTGTGATATTATCTATGTGACAAATTATTAATCATCACTACCTATTGGAAGTTGGCTATTATGTCCTTTTTGTGTAGGAAGTAATATTCAATGATGTGGTTGCTATATATCAGACATGCACAAACAGATATTGACACTGATATCAACACACTTGACAAGGTACAGCTGAGTTTAAATAGTTGAGTAATCTCTTTTGTCAGATATATCAGATATCCAAGTTCACCATTGAGGCCAATCTGAGAAAACCAGTAGCTTTTTTTCTCCAGAGCTTTACTGATCTGCTGTGTATCAATATTGGGGATCAAACTCTTCAATCATCACAATTCCTGAACTACTATCTGTTACGTTAATACCAGTCATCAGCTGAGCATAACTATAAAGTACCCAATCGGTTTCATCAAAGAAATGTTTCAAACATTTCGTATATGCAGGCAAGACCTACCAGAGATCGACAGCTGTGCTCCTTTGTACAGGAAGTTATATCCAACACTTGATTGTTTATGCTTTTTAGGAATCTCACATTGACATTAGATATCAATACTAACAAAACACAGATGTATTCAAATAGTTAAGAGAAATATTACCTCTGCTAGTGACAATGGAATTCTCACTCTAAGAGACCTGCATCAGGTCAACTGCAGGAAGGAACCAATGTGCAAAGTGAGACCATATCTAGGCTGAAAATGCATCTGTTGCATCTGAGGGTGTTGGATTTGAGTTGGTGCAGTTGTAGGATAACCTCATCTGGGCTATTGACATGCCTGAGAAAGACAACAGTAAAGGTTTCAGGATTCTGGAGAGGAGCCATTATGACAGTAATTAATACTGTTGCTTACCAGCACCATGTTCACAGCTATTACAACCACCACCACCACCACCACCACCACCATCACTGCCACTGATGATGAAGATTGTTGCTGTATTCATCCATGACTTTTGTCATCTACTATAATGACATGTTTTACTAAGTCTATCACTGATTACTACCATGACATTTACTACCATTTCCAACAATATTGATGTAAACAATGTCATCACTGTCCTCTACCATGGCATTTACCACCATTGCCAATAACACCGATGGAGACAACCACTGCAGCCAACCAACTGACAGCCATCCATCACCACCCTTACTGTCACCTCTATGACACCAACAACACCAGTTTTTGGAAAACTGCTGCTGCTAGCACACTCACCAGACTGAGGTCACTTCCCATTTAGCTATTCAAATGGCAGGATCTACATAGACTCACATTTCTTTAATCATATTCTTCTGAAGAAGGGCCTCTGTACCTGATATATATAAAGGTTTTTTAACTTTCCTCTCTGCATTGTTAGAAGCTCTCCTCCTTTCCTCTTTTTGTTTATTATTCTATTTCTGTATCACAATGCTTCAAGCAAACTATAACCCTCTTCTTTCATTTATTTTTATTTTAACGTAGTTTTATAGGCAACATTTTTTCTTCTGTCACTGAAGAATCAAGAAGAGTTGTTATCTCTCAGTAATAAAGATCATTCAAGATTTTGTTTCTTCCATTAATAAAAGAATTTTATCTATTCTTTTATTCTTTTACTAGTTTCATTCATTTGACTGTGGCCATCCTGGAGCATCGCCTTTAGTCGAGCAAATCAACCCCAGGACTTATTCTTTGTAAGCCTAGTACTTATTCTATCGGTCTCTTTTGCCAAACTGCTAAGTCATGGGGACACAAACACACACACACACATATATATATATATATATATATACATATATATATACATACGACAGGCTTCTTCCAGTTTCCATCTACCAAATCCACTCACAAGGCTTTGGTTGGCCCGAGGCTATAGTAGAAGGCACTTGCCCAAGGTGCCACGCAATGGGACTGAACCCAGAACCATGTGGTTGGTAAGCAAGCTACTTACCACACATCCATTTCACATTCATTGTATTTAGCTTTACTAATCATGAGTTGTTGAAATACAATTGATAATTGGTGTAGTGAATATGGAATAAATCAGCCTAATGGGGCACATACTTTTCCAAGCTATAGATAATAACCCTGCTAATTAATGAAATACTTGCTAGTTATTCAGTGCTTCCACTACTTACATGTCTAAATTTATTGTCCATAGAGCCAATTTTGAGCTGGATCAGACTTCATCTTGGAGGTAGTGTTAATTTCAGTATATGAGCCATTGGGTCTTTAGCTGGTGGAGTGGATCTAGTATCCTTTTGACTCAATCATTTTTATTAAATTTAATTCTGATCCACACCAACCTTCTTGCAGTTCTAAGAAACAGCCTTTAAAATTCACTTCATTTCTTACCATACCTAGTTTTTAATATCCTCTGTAATGGCACATATTTTCTTCATTTTTCACATTTTAACAATTACCTCATCCTTTTATTGGGACTTATTTCTATTTCTCGAAACATCTAAACAATATCCATTATTTATGTATTTTTCACCCTTTATTAGTACATTGCTTTTTGTGTCTGTTGTTCACTGTATTATATAGCCATTACATTTGTCTGTTTATGATTTTATTATTACATTGTTCATCTTTATTTTAGATTAATTTTTTTTTCTATTTCTGTCTTTTTGCTTCTGCTGCTATATTTATTCTACATCCATTTAACAGTTTTTGTAATTACCCTAGCTTCACCACCTTTACTACAATCTGTGTTTCATATCCAGCTGCATGGTATTTTTTTTTATATATATGTATTCAATGTTCATACTATTTTCTACTTTTTACTAGGAATTGGTTGTTCAAAATCAATGCACATTAGAAGCAGTTCAAAGTGGCTCTTCAAATGGGGAGGTCCTACGACGCCAAGTCATTGACCTGACGCATCAGTTAGAGATGGAAAGAGAAAAGCACAAGTGCGTATTATTCAAAGTACATATGCTGGCCATGTGATATTCACATTCCTTGTTAGTTTTATTTCACACAACAATTGTTTGGAGATTAGCTTTCAACTAAGTCAATAGAATGTTAGTTTTCTCAGTTGAAGGGTTAACAATTCAGATTACAATACATAATTTTGATTTAACTGCCATTACTTTCATTTATTGATCCATAGATATACCATTGGGTGTAATAAATACTAGACTACTAGTTAAAGAATTGAAGAGTTGCTTTGAATTTTGTCTTAGCAAAGACAATTATCTCGTTTCTGCCTATAGTTACCATTCGTTTACTACTTTGTTGTAAATGAATATTGTTCATGTTGGAAAAATTGAGAGTATAATTGATAAATTTTTCACTAGTTTGAAATATTAGGTTCAAATCCTTTATAGAGTTGGAAAACGTAGTGGGACACTATGACAAGTTAGCTTTCTGAAGCTTGAATTTTTTTGTAAGCTGGGAGAAGTGATCACCTCTTGAATTACTGTATGAGGTCTTAAGACCAATAATCTAATTGTTGATCTACCAGTGTTCAGAAGTTCAGATTTGTAGACAGTTTTGCATAATCTTTATTTGTTATATAAAGTTAGATTTCTTAGAATGAGATGTAAAGATCTGGAGATGGTCAAGTTTTAAAAAATTTTAGGAAACCAAATTAAAGGGTCAGTGGTTTATATGCTGTCGCAGACATTGCAATGTGCACACCTGAGATTTTTGGTATATGATGATATAGTCTGTCACCATAGAGGGGTGTGACTCACTACTGCTAGAGGTAGCTACACTGTAAAAATGGCAGTTATCCTCATGCTGATTGTGATAATATGGAGTTTTTCTGGGAACTTTGGACAAAATAGATACACTAACAATATTTTTTGTTCTCTCATCACTACTCTTGGGTGAACTTGAAAATGAATTTACTATGTAGAATAACAAAGAATTAGATGAGAAGTCTTAATTCTTTCCGCTACAAATATCTACATCTCCACAACATTCTATAAGCAATGCACAACTTTATAATGGCTGTGACTGCAGACATGTAATCTTTGACATTGCAAAAGCCTGTTGGCATCTGTTCAAAACTATTTGCAGAAAAAGCAATGAAGCCCCAACATTGTTAACATTATTGGCTACTTCAAGATAACAAAGCTTGAAACTTTATTCTCATTATGCACCTCTCAGCAATTTTCCTTAATTACCTCTAAAAGTGTAAGTCACCTAAAACACACAGTAACATAAAGCTAAAGGAAATCTTGCATGGACTTAGTAGAAGACCCAACATATTTCACAAGACATATTTCAGTGATATTACTGAAAAATGACGAAGAACAGAAACAGATGGTAAGATACATTTTTAGCTTATGCTGTTAGAGAAAAATACAATGAGAGAGAGAGAGAGAGAGAGAGAGAAAGAGAGAGAGAGTGTGTGTGTGTAAGATAGGTACTGTTGTCATCATAGTAACTAACAAGTTTTGATTAAAAACATGGATATCTTAAATGCAAGTTTGTCAACACAACACAATACACTTCAAAAGAAGACTATATGCATATATATATATATATATCATCGCGTCATCGTTTAACGTCCACTTTCCATGCTGGCATGGGTTGGACAGTTTCACTGAGGGCTGGCAAGCTAGAAGGCTGCACCAGGCTCCAATCCGATCTGGCAAAGCTTCTACAGCTTGATGCCCTTCCTAACGTATATATATATATATATATATATATATATATATATATATATATATACAGGGTGCAGTAAATAAACTGTCATCTAAATTACACAAAAATGAAAATAACATGGACATTTCATTCTAACAGATATAATTACCAAAATCACAAAAAAATATCTTGAAATACTAAAGAGTTAAATTTATTCAATAAAATCGCCATTGGCATCAACCATGGCCTCCAGACGACTTTGAAATCTTCTGCAACTCTTCTGGATAGTCTCCTTGTTCAAGTTGGTGAATGCTGCCATAATCCTTGCTTTCAGTTCATCTTTGGTGTTACAAGGAGTTTTGTTGGTCTCCCACTCAACTGCACCCCACACATAATAGTCAAGGAGGTTGCAGTTTTGGGAGTTAGGTGCCAGATGTTAGGGATGATGTGGTTGCAGAAATTGTCTGACAACCATGATGAAGAGTCTTGTTGCCAGATATAGGGTCTCCCAGCAGCCACCCTCTTGACCCAGGGTAACCCTTCCTCCTCCAGGCACTTGATGTAGGCCTCCATGTTGAATCTGAGGCCATGTGGGAAGATGAATGGAGGCATAACGTCGCCATCACTAGTTATCACTCCAAACACCATGATGTTGACTGGATGTTTGACTTTTATCACTCTTTGAACATGTCTGCAGATTGATACTCAAACACTCTGAAATGTTCATATTGGAGCTTCCGGTGTGAATGCCAAGCAGTACAGCATGTTGTTTCCAAATTTCTGGCAGAGTGAACTGCATCATGGTACTGGTTTTCTCACAGATGGTGTCCAACTGACCCTACTATACTGTGTAGTCAACAAAATCAAAAGTAAACAATGTGCATGCACAAAATTAAAAGTATAAAATAGCAACAATTTACCCATCGCACCCTGTATATATATATATATATA
>NC_068989.1:31612193-31613611 GCF_001194135.2 Octopus bimaculoides | reverse complement strand
AGCCATGTCCATGCATAATGCTTACACCTTCCCTTTCCTTAGAAGTGATTGTCCCTTATACTATTACTACTAGATAAGAGACAATAAAATCAGAGACAGTTAGAATTTTTGCCTAGAACCAATTACTAGCCTGATAGACTTGGCTATGTCAGGATGGATTTTTATGTATTCTTCCTCCCATTTGGATTTGAAATGTTGCCACAATTATAATATGTCTATTCTACTGTAATTTTCTGCATTTTTGTGCAGCTGAAGATTGCTCTACATATTGCATTTAATGTAATGCTCGCATTACTTAAATAAATGGAATAGCATGAAACGTGCGTACTGCAACCATCTTTAAAATCCGTGTTGCTTATTTTAATTTTTATATATATATATATATATATGTATGTATGTATAATAAAGGGTAAAATTGATTAATCAATTAATAATTAATAACATTACCAAGTAGTTCGGTATGTTAAAATAACCTTTATCGGTAACCTTATACAAAAGTTCTATAATTCATCATCATCATCATTGTCATTTAACGTCCGCTTTCCATGCTAGCATGGGTTGGACGATTTGACTGAGGACTGGTGAAACCAGATGGCTACACAAGGCTCCAATCTGATTTGGCAGAGTTTCTACAGTTGGATGCCCTTCCTAACGCCAACCACTCAGAGAGTGTAGTTGGTGCTTTTACATGCCACCGGCATGAAGGCCAGTCAGGCAGTACTGGCAACGGCCACGCTCAAAATGGTGTATTTTATGTGCCACCCACATAAGAGCCAGTCCAGGGGCACTGGCAACGATCTCGCTCAAAAGTCCTTAAACATGCCGCGGGCACAAGTGCCAGAAAGGCAATGCTGGGCACAGGTGCCAGAAAGGCAACGCTAGGCACAGGTGCCAGAAAGGCAACACTGGGCACAGGTGCCATCCCGATTTCGCTTTCGCTTGCCCCAACAAGTCTTCGCAAGTGGAGCTTTGTGCCCAATGAAGGAGACGACGTTGGCATGGGTGCCAGTCGTCGAATTTAACTCAATTTCGATTTCACTTGCCTCAACAGGTCTTCGCAAGTGGAGTTTAGTGTCCAATGAAGGAAGGTATGTATAAGTGGACTGGCTGAGGCTTTAGATTTAGGTCTCACTTGGCTTGCTAGGTCTTCTCACACACAGCATATTTCCAATTGGCAGAGTTTCTACAGCTGGATGCACCACCTAACGCCAACCACTCAGAGAGTGTAGTGGGTGCTTTTACGTGTCACCGGCACGAAGGCCAGTCAGGTGGTACTGGCAACGGCTATGCTCAAAATGATGTATTCTATGTGCCACCCACACAGGAGCCAGTCCAGGGGCACTGGCACCGATCTCTCTTGAAAGTCCTTACACATGCCACGGGCACAAGTGCCAGAAAGGCGACGCTGGGCACAGGTG
>NC_068989.1:31599655-31611514 GCF_001194135.2 Octopus bimaculoides | reverse complement strand
ATTTCAATTGTAAATTTGAGAGTACTAATAATTAAATACGTATTCGACCAAGCGACATCGCTTGGTCTCAAATTTGAAACACAAGTAAAGTCAGATTTGATTTGGAATTTTTGTCCATCTTCGAAAAGGAATTCTGATCCTTCTAGAAGGTTTGGGCATGTTGTGCAATTTGGTCAACCACATTTTTTCACTTTTGCGTCAATTATTTTAGAAAATAATTTTGCCTTTGTGAGGATCTTTTTTAGTGATTTCGGTTGTTTGTGGCTTTTAATGATTTAATGTATGTGTAAAATTTCCTTTAATTTAGGGTCCTTATGTAGCATTGGTAAATTTTGGGTGATGATGGTGAAGGCTTCTCTGTTTCTGGGTTTGTATATGGATATGTACAGCAGTATTTTCGGGGAAGGTGTGTTGCTGTCTTGAACTTTTCTTAAGTTTTCTATGTCGATTTGTGTTGCACGTCTGATTCCATCCTCTGTGAGTTGAACTGGGTAGTGTCTGTCAATTAGGGTATATTTGAGTTCTTGCAGTCTAAAGACTCTGGTATTTTTTTCTGACACTATTGTGCATATCCTTCTTGCAAGGTTGAAGTAGATGTTTGTTTTGGCGTGTCTTGGGTGGCATGAATTAAATAGTAGATATTGTTTGGTGTCTGTTGTTTTGTAAAATATGTCCGTTTCTATTTTTAGGTTTATTTTTTTAATTAGTATATCCAAGAATGGGAGCTCCTTTTGGTTGTACTCCATTGTGAACTGTATGTTTGAGTTGACGCTGTTCAATAGTCTTTTGAATTTCAGGAGTTTGTCTGTTTTCATTCCAGAGTATGAAACAGTCGTCCAGGAATCTTTTCCAATTTTCTTTTATGTATTGGGAAAGGGGGTTTCCAAAGGTAGATAAAAATTCCTAGTATATTATTATTTCCAGATAGCCCATTGTTAGGTTCGCAATGACTGGGGCTGCCCTAGTGCCCATGGCAATTTTTGTTGGATTTTTGTCAATAAAACATATTGTCAAACATGAAGTAGTTGTTTTGTAGGATGAATTCAACTGATTCAATTATGAATTCTTTGCTGATCCTTTCCGGAATTTCTTCCAGAAATTGGTCCAGCCAGAACTGAATTGCCTCTAGCCCATAATTATGAGGTATACTGGTATATAAATTAATCACATCAAATGAAACCATGATTGTTTCTTCCTTGACTTTTTTTGGGAGGTGATTTAACATATCCGAGTCATCTTTGATATGGCTATTGATGTGTTTAAGGAAGGGTTTCAGGAGGATGTCCATAAATAGACTTAGTCTGTGTGTTTCACAGGCTGGGCCAGATATAATGGGTCATAGCTTTAGGTCCCCTGGGTTTGGTGTATGTATGTATGTACGTCTTTGGTGATTTTTTTATGGTTTCATTTATAATCTGGCTTTTGTGGACTTTTAGTAGACCGTAGAAAAGGCGAGGTTTACATTTAAAGTTTGTTAAAAAGTCAATTTCTTTGGTTGTCAGTTCTTTTCCATGGGTTTTAATTAGTGAGGACAGGGTTTTCATTATTTTTTTCGGGGTGTAGTTTGTGATTTTTTCGCAATGTTGACTGTCATTAAGCATGGAGATTACTAGATTTCTATAGTATAATGTGTCCATTACTACCACTTCACTTCCTTTGTCTGCTTCCTTAATCGTTATATCTTCATGATTTTGAAGTTCTGTTAATTCCTTCCATTGTGTAGTGCTAAAGTTTGAGTTGACTGTCTGTTTATGCATGGTGTGGTAGGGAAAGTTTTCAGAATTCATCAAGATTTTTATTTCTTCCTTTGTGGAGGATGTGTTTACTTTTGTTTTTGACTAGTGAGTCATCTTCAGTATTGTAATTGGTTAATGCTTCTGTGAGTCTTAATTTTCTACAGAATTCTATTATACTGTCATTCACTTCATTTTGGTTGACTCTGCATGGAGTTGGGATGAATTTTAACCCTTTTAAGAGGATGTCTATTTCTGTGCTTCAAAGAGGTTTAGTTGAGAGGTTAATTATCTTCAGTTTTTCCTGATCACCAGGTTCTAACCTGTGTCCTGGTGTCTCTGGTCTGGGGCTAAAAAATGTTGGACAAAAGTCACCTGGCAATTAATCAAAACCATTTAATTCCAAGATTTATTTATGTTTAACAACTGAATGAATTTAATAAAAACATCTTAATATGAAACATCATGAAAATTGTTCAAGCTGAAGTCCTTTTTGAGTGACACATTTTTCCATTCAGGTCAATACAGAATTCCAGATAGTATTTATGGAATTTTGATTTACCATTGGGTGACTTTTAGCCAACCCTGTATATATACAGTATATAGTTATTTTTTGGGCTGCTTGTGTGTGTTTGTGCGTTTTTCAACATGTAGACAATGCAATGTAGACTTTAAAAAAGAACTCACTCAATTTATGAAAGTACATGCATGATTAACAAATACTTTTACTGGCAGCATAGCAACAGAAAAAGACCTAGTCATTATAAAACACATTTTATTATCCTGAAAGGGAGCTTTGCAGATATTTTCTATTCTTGAGTTAATAAATTCTAATCCATCCTACAGATCTAATTTCAGATTTAATTTTTTAAAAGGCAAAGCAATCTTATTTGTTTTTGTGTAAATTCAATCCAGATTACAAATTGCCGAGTTACAAACCCAAAATGAAATGCATCGTAGTCAACTTGCAGAACCTTTGTTAGCAGCTCCAAGCCTAGATGATGACTATAATGCTGATCTTCAGAATTTGCAATTGGACAATACAGACTTAAAAGTAAGTTGAATTTTTGAAAGTATGTCAAGTCTATCTTTCTTTTTTGTATTTTTTACTATTGCTTCTCATTTAGTGTATAGTGCCATCATGCTTATTGGATTACTCATCATTGGTGAAATTTATTAATAAAAAAATGGGTATAATTAACCACTGAGAAAGCAAGTTGGAAGTTACTGAAATTTCATAATCTTAAAATAGATTTTAAGATCTTAGACTGAGAAACTGTGTATCTTCAACTTTAGGGCTTCCAAATATTTTTGACCTTTTATTCCAGTTCTGATTATCCTATTCAAACTGTTATTCAGGAAAGTAGGTTGTTGTTGATTAACCCACCTTGTTTGTGAAGAATATATTATCCAGTGTCTCCTTTTATTAAGACAATAGAATGTTGTTTGACAGAAATTTGACTGCTATTTCTAGCAGGTTGTGTGACATAGTAGTGGCTGAAATCTCAGTATAAGTTGATACATCAATTCAGAACACAAAACAATCAATTTCAGAATTATTCAAAATCCAATAACAATTTTTAAATTTAATTTGTTGAAAGCAGTTGATCTTTCTGACATTACTCTGAGTAACATCTTTAGTCTTTTATAAATTTCTTCTTGTTGGGATGAGTGAAATATATGGCATTGTAGTTATATGCAGTATCCTTCTGTTATTGTTTTGTCTCCCAGTGATCCACCTGGTATTATCATCATCCACTCACTTCCAGTGGTGCTATTGATCAATTACTCTAATATATCCTTAAACTATTTTCTCAACTGCATAAAAAACATCCTTGAAATAACATGCTTGCTCCCACTGCACAGTGCCTTGGGAAAGTGTCTCTTGCTATTGTTCAGTGTGACCTCCTGCTATTGTTCAATGTCACCTGCTATTGTTCAGCCTTGTAGCTTAAATTTGATGGATGGAAATTATAAGGAAGCAAGGGTCAGGGGTATTGCCCTTCCTCTTCTGACTAAGCATTAAGTTTTTTTTTCCTCCTCTAAAACATAGAAAAAAATGAGTTTAAAATTACAGTACTAAATTCTGACAACAAAAGTTATAAACCTTGTTTATAAAGATATATATGTTAATTTACTCAGTATTTTCATTTGTATATCATAATTGAAGACTAAGTGGACTCAGTATCTTCAAAACAGTGTTATAAGGGACTTGTGTTGGAACTACGATCAATGGAAGGAGTTTGAACAGAATGTGTAGGTTTTTAAAGAGATTGCTGCCATAAGAACTAATGGAATAAATTACATAAATGAAATATTCAATTTGAATTGGATACTTAGAGTGGTAATGAAGACAAGGAAAGTTGCAACTCTATCAGGAATAGTTGCTGATAGTTGAGCTGACTGCAAAATTCTTTGTCCATATGTCATTGGTGAAGTTAAGAAAAGTAACTATTTAGTACAATCTCTACTAATTGCTATGGCATATTTCAAATCTTGTTCTCATAATAACACACTTCTTGCTTAATAGGCCAACATGTAAGTGTACATTGCATGATGTTGTGAAAAAAATGCAGTTAATTTTAATCTGAAAAATTACAACATTTTGTACAACATCTATTGTTTTTTTCATTATCACAAACTTTTGATGAAATTTCTCTGTAATTGCTTAAATGCTTAATGTCATAGCCAGACCATCCACAGTAAACTCTGTGTCATCTTCAAAATTGGTGTCATCTCCAGAAAAGTTTCAAATCTCACCGGGCCATAAAAATTGTTTAGTGATAGTATATAGACCATAGGATTCTTTGAGTGACTACTGTCATGCTGTAGATGTAGGATCTATTTCTGTCAATTTTAGCTATATATCTGCACACATTTGTGCAGGTCTGTGCAAGTTATTATGAAGAAGACTAACAGTTACTTATGCATGCATGTCTCCCCTCTCCACACTACCAATGTTTATTCAGTAGAATGGCTACCAACTTGGACCAATACAGCTTGGCACTAGTGCTATTGCAGTTGTTGCTCTCAAAGCACAAAGAGCTGGAACTGGTACTGCAAAGCATTTCACCTGATCTTGAACAGTTCTACCAATCCACTACTCTGGTTTTGTACATTTTATCAGCTCTGAAAGGATGCAAGACAAAGCTGACTTTGATAGGATGTAGAGAGTTGCAATTAATACCATGAGGCATTCTTTTCCGTACTCTAATGACCCTTCCGATTCATCTGTAGATATATGCATGCAGAACCGAGCAGACAGAATACTTAACAACAACAATTTTAATTTTGTTCAGTCTCTCTTGTATGCTCATGTAAAAATACATTAGATATTTACTATTTGTGTAATGAAAATATTTGAAGTATCATACTTTAAACATTATAATTTTCTCATTCTAATGGATTTCAACTTGTAAGCATTGGAAGCGATATATGTTAATTTTATTTCTAATCCATATTCACCAGGAGAACTTTGTAAAGAAAAAACTAAGTTCCTGGTAAATAATGTATAAGATTGAGTTTTAGTTTCTTACTGTTTTATTTTGCTTCAATAATGATCTTGAGAAAAGCATTGATAATAGTTGTTGATTAGTCTTCTCAAAGCCAGTGACCCATTAACTGATATTTCTAATTACATAAAGTCTTGTGAGTGACTCTTGTAAAAGATGCGTAATACATTAATTAATGATTAATCAGTAACTATTAAGACTGATAAAAGCTTACTGGGTACACTGATTGACATGTTTACAGTGAAAAACATGCATAATTAAGGTTAACAATATTATTTCAGTATCTTTCTACTTTCAGCTTCAAGTAAAACATTTAAATGATGACCTTGCAGAATGCCATACTCAAATTGAAGTCTTATTACAAAAGGTGACTGAAAATAAATCTTGTGTAATCTATAATGAGGCACTTGTCATAGTGTAGGAGGCAAGATCTTAGCAAACTTTGTCCATGACATAATTGAAATTTTTGATTGTTGTTTTTCACTTGCTACTCAATACATCAACACCAACTTAGGACATTGACAAAACTTTCTACATTCAACTTTGTACCTGTTTAAACTTGGTGCCTAACTTTATGCATAACTTTCATCTATTGATATTCCCTTACTGCCTAATGGTAATAGGTAGCAATACATAAAAAGTGAGGGTGGAGGGCAACAGCTTAATAAAATAGCATATAGATGGGAAAAAGAGATAGAGAAAATGTACAGTGGTAGAGAGGGATATCAGAGGCACATAGAGGTGGATGTAGTGACAAAAAGGGAGAAGGTGTCAATTGCCGATGTGAGAGGATATTCAGAGGAAAATTGTGTTCAGTGGAAAATAAAGTGGTAAGAGATAATGTTGAGAGTGCAGGATGGGTGGAAAAGGAAGTAGTTTCAAGAAGAGGGGTTACTGACAGTTCAAAAGTGGGAATAGAATATGTGCACTTCTGCTTTCATGTAATTACAGTAGCTTAGGAAATAGTGATATGATTAGAGGGGTGAAAGATGGATGGGTATTACAATGATGAGCTGAGGGGAAGGCTTGACAGGTGCAGATTAGGTGCAAGATATAGACATTGATGATATGGACCTGAATTTTACTGGGATGTACAGGTCTTGTTGAGTATGGAGAAATGCCAATTATCTCAGCCCTTTGTCATTTCCTCTGTGATGCTCAAAAACTAGATATTGATCTTCACTACTTTATTCCATGTCTTTCTGAGTCTCTCTCTTCCATAAGTTCCATCCACATTTAGTGATTAGTACTTATTTATGCAGCTGTCCTCATCCATATGCATCATATGATCATAGCAACACAGTTTTCTCTCTTGTACACTACACTTGATGCTTCTTATGCTCACTTTTTTTTCAAGACATTTGTACTTTGTCATTTGTGCACTGTACATCCCAGCAGAGCATGCTAGTTTCATTTATTTCTTATCTTTGCGCAACCTCTGTATTCTAGGTTTCTATGTTGCGCAGCCCTGTATGATAATCAGAACAAATGAAAATCTATAGCGTGAATATAACAGCTGTAGGTTTCTCATCAGTTTTCCATAGATGTTCTCCTTCTCCCCTTTTTTTGAAGAGATGTTCACATCCATCGAGCAATTGATCTCTACAACAATGCATGACTTTCGTTGTAATCAACATCATTCATAGTAGACTAAACATACTACTATTTATGAGATATATTATGAATACACTATATAGTGTAATTTGTAGGAAGAATAACAGAGGGGCTTGACAGAAAGCTGAGGTGTTGAAAAGTGAAACATTTACAAAAGCAAAGATTATTGGTGTAATATATCTATAATACCATCAGTGAAAGACAAATATAACAAATTGGACATACTTCTTTTCTTATATGGACATTAGTTATTTAATTGATGAAAATATCACTTCCAAAGTAAATGAAAAATTAATGAAGAAACAAATTCTATAACCAGATTTTGGCTTTACATTTACATATTGGAGTACTTTGTTATGTAACTATATAGCTAAACACTATTCCAGAAAAGACAGACTTTGCATCAAAAAAAAAGAAGAAAAGAAAAAGAAAAAGGACAATTTGAAAGTATATGTCCAATCTGTTTATGGAATTGTTAAAATATCAAAAATGTTCTAGAGGTTCAGTTTCTGAAAATAGAAAATAAATGAAAATATATTCATGCATATATACATGACTATGTGTGGTACAATAAGACTGGGATTTGACTCTCTTAGTTGATGTTTTGATTCCTGTGAAAACATCTCCTTTTGTAGATTAGCTCCTTTTTTAAAGGAAAAATTTAAAAAGACAATAAAAACAGAAATGCATGCATACAATAAGTAAATGAAATAAAAATTGAGAAAAAAACTATATATAAACAAATATTAATTCAACACTGACAATTTATCTATCAACAGGAATATTGACTGACTTTGTTCAAATGAATACATTAAAGCCAAAAAATAAGATCAATTTGGACACATTTCTAGCTTTAATATTACATTAACTAAAATATTGATAATATTAGTGTTCGAGTTGAAAGTGAATGTGAGGTGGTTTATTTGTACCCTCTTTATTAGTGTGGCCTATTAGAATATTTCAAATGTAATTTGCTGGAAAGTATGTAATTTTATTTTTTTAATCCAAAAATGATTGGGCTAGAATTGCTTATGATATATCAGAATAGATTTATTTCTATGTGCACAAGTTTAACACGAATCTTAAGTTACCAAATATCTTCGAGTTTGCAAGATTTTATTTTGTAATTGTATTTCTTAATTTATTTAAGTAATCATTGTATCATAATGTAGGATCTGGAAAAACAAGAAACACTTTATTAATGAAATTGTTATTATCACTGGATAAAAATACTTTAGGCTATATTGCAGACAATAGTTAAGTTGTTTAGTTCATGTAATTAATAAAAGGAACACAATGCAGTTGCAAGTTATATTGGGAAGTGTAGAAGATATTTCAGTAGCTTTCATGAAATAATTTGTAGGGTCTATTTTACTAAAATATATAACATTATGATGCAGAGTCAGGATTGTAATACAGTTTACATAAGAGACGACTTTGATTGCTTTGGCTATCTCTACTGTCTGACTTACTAATGATGAGAAAATACAGATGTGCACATGTGCACACACTCTTTCGTGTTCCTCCATCCTTTCAGCATTAACATAAGCTGGAATTCTCCTAACTCAGTATTTTGTATGAATTATTTTATAAGTGAATTCTCATTTTGAATTTAAAACTCTCCAGTTAAATACAAATGCTAATTTGAGTAGTGTTTGTTTTCAACTGGATTTATTAAAATAGATGAGACATTTTGTGTTGCCTAGGCAACTATGTTCACTGACAGCAGTAAAATAACCTGCTTTGCCTGTGGACTGAACATCTAGGTTCATCTAGGCTAGTAACTTTTATAGTTTAAGGGCACATCAAACAGGTAAATAGAATAATTTGCTTCGCAAAGCAATCTAGTTGCTTCAACAACAATCAGATATAGATGTATGCCAGGTAAACTATCAGGTCATTAAGAATGAAATGTCCGATTCTTTTATGCACCAAGTTTGACAGTCGTTAACTCTAATGTTTTATCCTGACAATTCTTTGTTTTACAATATTGAAGAGTTACATCATCATTTTTTGAAATGTAGTTCATGGTGTCTGATTATGTTGTGAGTTTTCTCTTGTTAATTGATTTTTGTGAACCCATGGATAGATCAAAAATTTATGTTATTTATGAATGTGAGTTCCATTGTGGAACCAATGCATTCCAGACAGCTCGAAACATTAATGAGGTGTTTGGAGAAGATGTGGTGAATGATCACACTGTATGTCGATGGTTTGAGAAGTTCTGGTCTGGTGACTTTATTCTTGAAAATCAGCCCCATGGTAGACCTGAGACCAAGGTTGATAATGATGAGCTGGAAACTGTAGTAGAAGTGGATACATCGCAAACTACACATGAGTTAGCAGCAAGGGTTGATGTTTCAATTCCAACTGTATTGGACCATCTGAAACAAATTAGCAAGGTAAAAAAGCTGAACAAGTGGGTACCACACAAACTGAACAAGTATCAAATGGTACGTCATCTTCAAACTTGCTGTTTTTTGCTGCCACAGCATAAAAGTGAACCATTTTTGCATCATATTGTTACGTGTGATGAAAAATGGATTATTTTCAACAATAGCAAGCATTCTGCATGGTAGCTGAACAGAGAAGAAGTGCCAAAACACAATCCAAAAAAGGCTAATGGTGTCTGTTTGGTAGTCCAAATTAATTGGATGAAATGATGAGTGAACTTGCAATTAAACAACCGAGATTGGTCAATAGAGACAGGACAATTCTCTTGCAAGACAATACTCAACCACATGTTGCACAAAGAATGCTACTCAAGTTACAGGAATAAACTTGGAAGTACTCTGTCATCCACCATATTCACTAGACCTTGCACTGACTGACTATCACATTTTCCTGGTATGAGACAACTTTTTGCAAGAAAAAAACTTCAAATCTGAAGAAGATGCAAAAACAGCCTTTCATGATTCTTTGCTGTTGGCATAAATAAACTACCGATAAAATGGCAAAATTAGGTGCATACCTTGATTAACTGCATTGCTTTTCGTTGAGATAAAGTAAAATAAACCTTCAGTTCAAAATTGGATATTTCATTCTTAATGACCTGATATTTGATCTAATTAAAGGGTAAATAATTTGGTTATGTTTGTTTTTGCTCCTTTTCATCAATTGAAAGTAATTACAGTACAAATTGTCTTTTAACTATTGTATTGTAGATTGATAAACTGGAAAATACCAGCATAGTTGAACCGGAGAGTAGTTCAGTCCTAAATACATCATCATATCACTACAGAGATAATTATAACTGCAACCTGAATGAGCCACTATTGCGGGAACCTACTGAGTTTGAGGTAAGCAAATTGTTACTTTGCAAAAATTTGCAAGCAGCATGCAGCACACTATTCCAACCTACAGAGCCTGTTACCTATTTTCTGACCCTCAGGGAAATTGATTTCAGTAGGATTTGAGTTGAGGAAAAAATAAGAAACTGATTTTTTTCACCTTCTCAGCTATCCCATCCATCTTTGTATGAATCATCATCATCGTTTAACATCCATCTTCCATGCTAGGCTGGGCTGAGCTGGGACAGTCAACAAGATCCAGTGAGTCAGAGGACTGTATAAAAATTTAGTTGTTCATTTACTTTATCTGAATACCAACTGCAGCTTAGGGCATATTCTTTTAGGTTTTCTGCATTTAACTGATCTGTTATGAGACTTAGGATCCAGGGGCATATATTCCAGGTGTGCTAGGTGTGCGCTGTACACCCATCAAAAGTGGCAAATTCTTTATGTTTACTCGTTAATTTAATCACAAATCATAATGGAAAACTTTTGTTATACCTCTGCTTGAAATTTGGTGGCAGGCCTCCTGAAATAACACTGCACACCTCACAGCGCATTGTATCATAATATGGTACCAGGTGTATCATAGGATAATGGGAGACTGGCAAAAAAGTAATGGCAAAGAGTGTGCGACAGCTTTGACAGCATAGTTGCATGTTCGTTTTTGTGGCAAGAAGTTGTATGTTTAAATTAACTTGTAATTCCTAAAGTAAAACTAATATTTTTTACAATAATTTTTTTCTTACAAAATCATAATATAACTGATATTAATTTGTGGTTCATTGTATGATGAGGTTATCAAACATTTTATGTCTCAAAGAAGAATAGAACTTACATATATAACTAATTTAAGTAAGTAAAATTATATGGTTTCTTATTTTTTTAGTGTGTGCACATAAGAAAATTATGGCCTATTTTAGACTGCTTACAATTTATAGGGTATTATTAATTCAGTTTACTTTTGTGCCATTTATCTCTATCCTATTTGAATTAAGTGTAAAGTCCTATACTATAGATGTCTATACCTGTTGCCAAATCCTAAACTGCATGAAACCACAGTTTAAGCAGTGTTGTTATTTGAGGGTCAAAAACCTAAACTAAGTTAAGTCATTTTAGAAATGTGTGCTTATTTTTAGTGTTTTATCAAAGAAATGTGTGTTTATTTTTAGTGTTTTATCAAGTAAATTTGTCTAGATTTTTTCTTCCTTTGATTTTTGAGCATAATAGCAGTTAATAACTCATGCAGTGAGTTTGAATTTGTTGGTATTAATTATTAATGATTTATTTTTTATTATCTATTTATGATTTAATTAGAAAATTGATACCATAGAATTGATATTATGTAAATTAGTGAAATGCATAAATGTAATTAACTGTATCCAACTTACATTGACAGGCGAAAGGACATAGCAAGTAGGGTCATAGCCCAACTAATTAGGGAGCGAATCAATTTAGATGAGATGCAGTTTGGGTTCGTGCCAGGTAAAAGCACCACTGATGCCATATTTCTAGTAAGACAGCTGCAGGAGAAATACCTAGCCAAGGATAAACCTCTGTACCTGGCTTTCGTTGACATGGAGAAAGCCTTTGACAGGGTCCACCGATCCCTTATCTGGTAGTCAATGAGGAAACTTGGGATAGAAGAACGGTTAGTGAGAGCTGTGCGAGCCATGTACAGAGATGCTGTCAGTGAGGTGAGGGTTGGAA
>NC_068989.1:31598245-31598862 GCF_001194135.2 Octopus bimaculoides | reverse complement strand
AAGTGTCTTGAGAGAAAAGCTGAACATAAGAAGCATCAGTTGTGGTGTGCAAGAGAGGCGATTGCGCTGGTATGGACATGTGGTGAGAATGGACGAGGATAGCTGCGTGAAAAAGTGCCACACCCTAACAGTTGAGGGAACCCGTGGAAGAGGTAGGCCCAGGAAGACCTGGGCTGAGGTGATGAGGCAAGACCTTCGAACATTGAGCCTCACCGAGGTGATGACTTCTGACCGGGACCTTTGGAAATGTGCTGTGCGTGAGAAGACCCGGCAAGCCAAGTGAAACCTAAATCCAAGGCCTCTGCCACGGGTGTAGCCAGCCCACTCATGCGTACCTTTCCTACATTGGACACTAAACTCCGCTTGCGAAGACTTGTTGAGGCAAGTGAAATCGAACTAAATTCGACGACTCGCACCCGTGCCAACGTCGTCTCCTTAATTGGACACGAAACTCAGCTTGCGAAGACTTATTGGAGCAAGCGAATAGCGAAATCAGGATAGCACCTGTGCCCAGCGTCGCCTTCCTGGCACTTGTGCCCGTGACATGTGTAAGGATTTTCGAGCGAGATCGTTGCCAGTGCCCCTGGACTGGCTCTTGTGCGGGTGGCACATAAAAT
>NC_068989.1:31591004-31598020 GCF_001194135.2 Octopus bimaculoides | reverse complement strand
ACGTGGCCGTTGCCAGTACCGCCTGACTGGCCTTCGTAGGATTTTCGAGCGAGATCGTTGCCAATGCCCCTGGACTGGCTCCTGTGCAGGTGGCACATAAAATACACCATTTTGAGCGTGGCCATTGCCAGTACCGCCTGACTGGTCTTCGTGCGGGTGACACGTAAACGCACCCACTACACTCTCTGAGTGGTTGGCATTAGGAAGGGCATCCAGCTGTAGAAACTCTGCCAAATCAGATTGGAGGCTGGTGTTGCCATCCGGTTTCACCAGTCCTCAGTCAAATCGTCCAACCCATGAGCATGGAAAGCTGACGTTAAACGATGATGGTGATGAAACCAAAGATTGTTAATAGTGTATCAGTTAATTTCATCAAAATTTATGTAATAGTATTAGTTATATTTTTATAATTTTTATACTGGCCTAACTGCATTTTGTCAAAATCTCTAGTTTTTAATAGGTTTGAGAGATTATGTAAAGAAAGTACTCCAGGAATTTAAGGGATAAAGTGGTCTACTCAATAAGGAAATCATTAATTAATATACATTACTCATAAGAACATTTAAACTATACCTATTGATCTGCATTTTAAATCCTGTTGAAGTCAAGTTTGGGAGGAATCTTATAATAATTCTGCTTGTCATTGTGTTACTTAGCTTGTTGGTAATGCTGTCATGTGATTAGAGAAAAAGAGGGAGGGAGAAGTGTCCATGACATGAGATAGAGGGAATGTAATTGTAATGCTTTCACATGATTAATTGAAGGGTAAGAGAAGAGAAAGAAAATGGAGAAAAAGAAGATAAGGTGAAGAGTGAGACAGAAAGAGGGAGAAAGAAAAAGAGAGAGAGAAAAAGAGAGGGAGAAGTGTCCATGACATGAGGTAGGAGTTGGTACATAATAATTTTAGCAGTGGGGTGATGTTTTGATGGTGAAGTTTAAGAAAGGCAGAAAGAGAAAGGAGAGGGAGAGGAGGGAGATGGTGATGATGGTAGTGGAGGTGACAGTGGTATGTAGATAGTGAAAAGTGTGTTTGTTTTAATTGAACTAAGAAAGGCAGGAGTTGGTACATAATAATTTTAGCAGAGAGGGTGATGATGATGATGATGATGATGGTGATGATGGTGGTATTGTGTGAATAGTTAAAAGTGTATTTTCTTTTTTTGATTGAACTAAGTTTTTTATATCACCTATCTCTTAACGTATGTGCATAAGTGCAATTCTGTGAAATATTTACGCTTATTTACATGACAGATATATGTAATTTAACTAAAGGTTGTATCATATGTATGGGATATTTTTTTTTGTTCATAGGAAAAATAGAAAAATAGGAGTGAATATTTATCTTATGAGTGCTGGTCATTAAGTCTATAAAATTGTGCATAGAGTATATAAAGTGCATTAAGTGATCATCATATTCCAATTTCTTTCACTTTTCAATGAAGCAACTATCTTTCCATACAGACACACCACAGGCTGTGCATTGAGGTTTTTTGGATAAAGTATTCAGAAATAATCCAATAGGTTTACCATTAATTCCGTGAAATATTCACAGGTCCCACTAATAAGTGTAATAAAAAAAATCTGGAAGATTAATTGTTTTCATTGACTAACATTTATTTAGTAAGAGTTTTTTTTTCTCATTCATACTAAAAATGTGAAAAGCAAATTGAAATTTGAATTTCTACACGTGTCTTTGGATTAAACCTAGTCAGTATTTTCAATTTAATTTTTGGATAAAACTTCCTGTCCATAACTTCAAATTTTTATCCTATGCAATATGAAGAAGCTGAAAACTAAGAATTCTA
The DNA here is from genome assembly GCF_001194135.2 of Octopus bimaculoides. NCBI lineage: Eukaryota > Metazoa > Mollusca > Cephalopoda > Octopoda > Octopodidae > Octopus > Octopus bimaculoides. The sequence goes on along the minus strand of NC_068989.1, from coordinate 31,596,215 downwards.
AAAATATCTTAAATGAGATTAAGATGAATTTGTCAAAATATATTTATTTCTTAAACAGTTAATAGTTTATTAATCTCTAAATAAAAGATAAAGTAACATTATATAATGTATGAGTTACAGATAATATTTTCTCAACCTAATGTAAAGAATTCTAAAATATCTGAAAAGCTCATTGCAGTTATCATTTGGAAAAAGAGGTGTCAAGCCTTTAACAGAATTGACAGCGCTTTTATCAAATGATAGCTGCAATGAGCTTTTCAGATATTTTAGAATTCTTTACCAGTGTTGTTGGAAAGCTATGTATATTTTCACATATTTATTTAAAATGTGTCCTTGATCTGACAGAAAGAATCTATTTATGGAGCACTAATATAACTTGAATTTTGTTTGTTACCACCATTAGTCTCTTCAAATTCTGGTGATTATATTTGATCTTCTGCTTAGCTAGCTCCTTTCAATTCAATCAATTTGTTATTTTTTTAACTGAAACATGCATAAAACATAAAGATCTGTGAGTGCGTTTCTTGCTTCCATTTACATTTGTTCTTACATAATTTTATGAAATGATCAAATTTAACTTTGTTTTGTTTTATTTCAGTATTTAAAAAATATCCTGTACCAATATATGATAGGGAAAGAGACCAAGGTGAATAATTAATTTTATATTTGGTTGTCTGTGTTTGTGTGTGTGCAATGGGATTGACCACATGAAGCCTGGATATTATTAAGAATGTCTTTTTTTTCTTCTATAGCACTGATTGTATAATAGGCCAAAATTTTTAGGCTATCAGTACTTTATAGACCTTTAAACCTTGTTTTCTTACCTTCCCACTTGAGATATCTAAGCAATTAATCACTATAAGTTAAATGTTTACTATGCACCACCTCCTACTATATACCCAAAAGATAATTCTCAGTTTCCTTCTTTGCTAGCTTATGAATGTTTTCTTTACTATAATCAATACTCCTGGTGTACTTTTCATAATTATTTTCTAAAATAAAACCTAGTCTTCTGATTGTGAGTGTTTGATGCAGATGATATTCAAAATTCTTACAAAATTCTTCTCTTGTTTTTTTTCAGTGTAATTTCTCTATTGAATCTTGTTTTACACCACATTTAATTTCTACCAGCTTTTCTTGTTTTGCCTATTCTACTTCTTGGATCATCTGTACATTGAATATCCTGGAAACTTCTAATATCACTGCCATACTTTTGTGTCTAAGCTTTCATGGAATGTGTTATAGATTAGCTATTCATGGATTTTTTTTTTATCTAAGTAGCTATTAACCGAGTTACTAAGAAAGATTAATAAGAAGCAACATTATGCTGAAGTAAGCATTTGGTACTGCAAATTAAAATTTGGCATGCATTGGTTGAGAAAAGAAAATAGCTGCAGTGTAATGATTGGGGTATTTGAATAAATGTTTTGATTTCCATCAGAAAGTAAATATTGTCTAAATTTTTATAAGTCATCTATTGTATATATATGTATCCAAAGGCCACAAGCAATCACTAAGTTCAGCAGATATGAATGTTTCATTGAACTACAGTACACTGGTGATGATGCTCTGATAGCTCAAACTCCAGAAGCTCTACAGGCCACCATCTTAGTAGCTGTTACAGATTACAACTTATTGAAGAAAAGGCCTGATAGTTAAAGTCCAGAAAACTGAGGTCATCTGTCAATGGTACAACAACTTCTCAATTCAGATATCTAGTCAGTGTAATTTTCAATGATTCCTCACTGGATGGGGAGATTATAAACTCATCAGGTATACCTCTTGGTATTTGGAAGGCTCAGAAAGAAAATCTTTCTAAATAACCATCTACACCTCCATACCAAGGTTCTATTCTTGGTTTGGAGGTGGTACTCACCTGGTTCTCATACTGGGTAGTCTGTATTTCTAATCTTCCGCATGAGTGCAAAACATGGATCACATGCAGTTGACATATCAAGGCCGTGAAGGCCTTTAATATTCTGTGCCTACATGACTTCTTTCAGTCTCCTGATGAGAGCAAAAATCCTTCATTGAACCAACACTGGCAGCATCAAATTCACACTGTACAGGCATCAGCTGAAATGACTCAGATATGTAGTGTACATATCTGACTGTCTGTCTCACATCTTCCCCATAGAATCTTCTACATCATGATCCTTGTTTGGCTGGAAAACTAAAGAAATGATGCAAAGGCCAAATAAAAACCATTTTGAAGAGAAGTAGCATCAACTTCAAGAATAGAAGAAGGCATTGCTACCAAATGTTCACTTTGAAATTCTCACTGATGAGGAAGAGAATTGAAGATATGAAAGACAAATGTACTGCCAGAAGCAAGAAAAGGGGCATACACACAGATTAATTCATGTATCTTCTATCAAATATTCACTTGTTCTATTTGAAAATGAAGTTGCATGTCAAAGAGTGAGATTTACTAGAATTTACAAGTGAAATTTAGAAATAGCTACAATTGAAGAAGATAGTCATCATCAAATTTAATAGACAAAAGCATGCATGTGTGTGTGTGTGTGTGTCTGTGTGTGTGTGTGTGTATGGTTATAATACTTCTAGGCTGTTTCTGTTTATTCTACATCTTCCATGTTAGTTGCCCATTTCATCCATTTACTGCTGTCTGCAGAAGGACACATGTGGTAACTTCTGCCCAACATGGTCTTTTCAAGTGTCCAAGATAGTTGCTGTTGAGATGTTTAATTTTACACACGTTATTTTTTGTTGAAACATTTACATACATACTGTAATATCAATTATTGCCACTCATACGAGAGTATGTTTATTTCTTTATACATTTGTCTTCTGATCTGATTTTCTTTCATCACTCATTCAATGAACCTTGCTACCAACCACTACAATATAATCTCATTGAATTAACTTGCAACATCAGAAACCAGTAAAATACCTGTATTTCAAACCTTCCTACATGCACACTATAAAATATGCTTTCTAAAGTGGTAATTATAACTATATATAAGCCGTAAATACACTGCTGTGATATTAATAAAAGCTTGAAGCCTGCTGCTCATTTAAAACTTTTAGTGAAAAAAATTTGTCTTCAACTTTGCATTGTTATTTAATAATGCAAAGTAGAAGACAAAGTTGACTTATATTACTATCTTATTACTATCTTACAATAAGTTGATTTATATGCCTATCTTATTACTATTTTAACAGTGTTATTTCTCAAATTCATATCTTTGCTTCAGACGCTTGCCAAAGTTATTGCTACAGTTGTCCAGTTTTCTGAAGACCAAACAAACAACATTATGGCACAAGAGGATATACGAGCAACGGTAAATAATATACTGTGTTTATTTTTAGTATGATCGATATCACACTCAGTAGACATGTCTATAATATTAATATCATCACTGCTGTTGACATCTTATTTTGCAGACATATCTGTTGTTTTAACCATTTATCATATAACACCTACATCACATTACTGCTCTTTATATCACTCACTATGTGTATTTCTCAAGTAATAGGGTGTTATCTTACTGATCTCAGATTTAACAATTTGTATCCTGTAAATAGGAACCTGAGAAAAAAAACACTAACTAACAATTAGAGGAAAACTATTATCTTCAGATTCTACAAATTTTACTTTAATAATATCACCATTTAAAAATTCTCAAGAAAACTGGGAAGAGAACTGCAGGGAACTTGAACCTGTATGCTAAATGCCCAACTGTATTCACTGCCAAAAGTAACTTTGTATACAATACCTTTACACATAGTTTGAAATATTTTCATGTGCCATTTATTTACATCTTGACTTTTCAGCATTGAACTGTTTCAAATGCATCTTTTGTTGCCTTTGTAGCAGTTATTAAGTTTACTACTCTGCCGGTCATTGTAATGTTGCATGTGATTGATGTCTAGAAGGTAAGAAGGTAAAAGAATGAAGTGAGGTATGATTGGCATAGAAGTGTGTATATGTCTGTGCTTAGTTCTAACAGAATATAAGAAAAAGAGTGTATGAGACTTAATTAAGCCATGGGTTCCATTAGAGCTGTTAGAATGTGAGCTGGAAAAAATAAAAAGTAACATTTAGTCTTTTTTTAACTACTAATCATCTCTGAGTGAGCAGCTCTATATATTTCAACCATGACCACTCCATCTTTCTGTATATCAAGGACTACATTGTTCAGTGTGTCCTTTCTTAAGACAGTCTTGAACTTGAAAGGTATTTAACTGCTAGTTCTAGCAGATTAAGTAACTGCTTAGAGTTGTCCTGATTTGACTCATGGATGTCTAATAGAGGATGTAGAAGAGCAAGTCTTCTGTAGATCAGGCTCCAAAGAAACTTTACACTTGTTAATGAAAGCTATTTGTTTATAATGCGTCAGTCACCTTTGAGTGAGGATGGTACACTAACAAAGCCAGAAAACTTGCCCTTCACGACAATGGGACACACTGTTACTTGTCTTCAGAGAATGATTGGTGTTTCTGGTGAGATCTGGAATCCAGTTTTAGAGTAATGGAGCAGATATCATCAGAATCAGTTAATTTGCTGGATTGGAATGAATGAAAAAATTTTCAAATAAATGCTGAGAAGTTTAGAGAATTTTCAGTGTGTGTTTCAGAGAGAGAATGTGTGTGTGTGTGTGTGCATTGTTTATAGATACAATTATATATACATATTTCTAAAGGCACCTACATGCTTACATATGTAAAGAGGAACACATAAAGGTAAATGAACACCTGTCTTTCAAAGATCTTTAATCTGACTAATCTTCAAAGATGTAAAGTCATCTGGGGATTTGTTGACAAGGAAAATGACAATAGCACCACTTGTAGCTTAATCCTTTCGTTACTAACCCGGCCGTAGCCGGCCGAAAAATTTTTTGGTTCATAAGACTAACCCGGTCGTAGCCGGCCGAGCGTACCCATTGTTATTTAAATGTATATTTGAACCCAAATTTCGTTAGTACATTCGTTAAAACACCTGATTTCACTTTGCAAACAGTTGAGTTATTGTCTCTGACATTATTTGGCGTGATATTTGAACTCAGTGAATTTTGGAAGATTTTTTTCCACATTTTTTGCGGTGTTAATTTTTTTCAACTTTGAAGATGGAGAGGAGTTTCATGCTATCAAGCAGTGATTCCGAATTTGAAAGTTTTTCAACAGAAGATATGGAGATATTGAAGAAAAGAATGAATGAGCTACAAAAGTACGTGGTGAACGATAATG
>NC_068989.1:31586961-31590919 GCF_001194135.2 Octopus bimaculoides | reverse complement strand
ACACCAGAAAAAGATTTTTAAAATATTTTTATTAACAATTTTTCTGAGGAAACAGGGTCTACCCATAGTCTTTTTCAGGAAGCGAAACCTTTAGACTTCTTTTTCATGCTTGTTTGAAATGATTACTGCGGAAACAAACCGTTACGCAGAATGTAAACAAACCGGAAAAAAGAAGATAGCTTGTGGTTTCCTGTAACTGTAGATGAAATACGGGCATTTTTTGCCATAAATATTATTATGGGTATTAGACAATTACCCAGAATAACAAATTACTAGAGTGATCAGGAACCTTTTGGCGATGGATATATTTCCAGTATTATGAACAAGTACAATTCGTGAAGCTGAACCAATATTTACATGTGAGAGACACTAGCAGTACCCCCGCTACTCAGTACGTGGAGAACTTGGAGACAAAAATTATGCAATAGAATTGATTAAGAACCCTTTCTTTAATTATGTTCCAAATATCACATTAATATGTTGATAAATAAAAAAGTTACAGGTGTTTAATGAGACTAGTCTAAATTCATGATTATTTTAGAATTTAATTGAAACTCATGAGGGGTGTATTTTGGCCAGAAATATAGTAACGAAAGGGTTAATGACTTTTGATTGATCAACTGACTGACTTTGTTTAACAGATTTCTTCATCAACTGACTCTTTTCAAATATAACAATATTCACGTATCACCTTTATCATCATTTAACATTTGTGTTCCATGTTGGCATGGGCTGAATGGTTTGAAAGGATCCATTCAGTGGATCATATTCCAGTATCTGCTTTGGAATGGTTTCTACAGCTGAATGCCCTTTCTAATGCCAAGGCTTTGAGGTACATCTTACATTTGCATCTGGTTCTTTTTTTTTCTACCTTTTCTTTTTCATGAGAGAGAATGCACTTTGGATAGGGAAAATTCCACCTCACTATCTTGTTTTATCTGGAGACTCCATGACCACTGGAACAATTTCTCCAATATCAACTGGAGTATCATTGACAGGGCCCCTCTGTACTCATCTGGAGCTTGCAGTTGCCAACTCTGCCTTTGTGAGAGATTACACAAACTCCACTAACTTGCAGTATCCATCAACATTATTCTTGCCACCAGAGCCTTGTTAATGAACTTCAAGCCACTAGCACGTAACAATCCAGATATACCACTTTAGGCTTGCTTGCTACATACTCAAGAGCATGGCGCTTCACCCCTGCTATCCATATAGATTACAGACCCATCCACACTGACAATCCAATCTCACACCACCAAATTACAATCCAACACTACCAAATCTGGTTTCTCCCACAGAAAGGCTGTAGCTGCTATAGTGTTAGTCCTCCGTGAACTTGTGACAACACCTCACTCTGCCATATGTAGCAGCAAATGCAAGGCATTGATGTTGCTAAACAAACAATACTGCAGCCTCCAGGCATAGCAATGGCAGCTGCCTCCCACCTGACCATGTGGACCTGAGAAAAAAGATATCTGATGTCACTTCTAAATCAATAAAGCCAGATTATTTGAGTTGACTTATCAGTCAACCCCAAGCCTAACATCTAGAAACCATTTTGAATTTGTCTCATTTCCTAATACTTGACCTCCAAATGCTTTATGAGCTAGGTTTGTTCTATGAACCAAGTCAAACTGTTATCAAATAATACATGCAAAACCTACCAAGTATATTGAGTGCCATTTTCTTTCATATATCCATTTACTTGTATAATCATCATCATCATTTAATGTCCACTTTCCATGCTAGCATGGATTAGATGATTTGACTGAGGGCTGACAAGCCAGAAGGCTACACCAGGCTCCAATCTGATTTGGCAGTGTTTCTACAGCTGGATGTCCCTCCTGATGCCAACCACTCCGAGAGTGTAGTGGGTGCTTTTATGTGCCACCGGCACGAAGGCCAGTCAAGCGGTACTGGCAATGGCCACACTCAAAACAGTGTATTTTACGTGCCACCTGCACAGGAGCCAGTCCAGTGGCACTGGCAACGATCTCGCTCGAATGTCTTTTCACGTGCCACCAGCACATGTGCCAGGAAGGCAATGCTGGTAACAATCACGCTTAAATGGTACTATTTACATGCCACTGGCACGGAAGCCAGACAGCTGCTCTGGCAACGATCACATCAAATGGTGCTCTTAGCGCGCCGCTGGTACAGGTGCCATCACGATTTCGCTTTTGCTTGCCCCAACAGGTCTTCGCAAGCCGAGTTTAGTGTCCAATGAAGGAGACATTGGCATGAGAGCAGTCGTCGAATACATCTTCCACAGGTTCCTTCAACCGCTAGGGTGTGGCACTTTTTCACACAGCTATCCTCATCCATTCTCGCCACATAATCATACCAGCGCAATCGTCTCTCTTGTGCACCACAACTGATGCTTTGTAAGTTCAACTTTTCTCTCAAGCTACTTACACTTTGTCAAGTATGCACACTGACATTGCACATCCATCGGAGCGTCATACAGTCATACAGTCTGCCTTTTACTCTGAGTGACAGGCCCTTTGTCACCAGCAGAGGTAAGAGCTCTCTGAACTTTGCCCAGGCTATTCTTATTCTAGCAGCTACACTTTCAGCACACCCTCTCCCACTAGTAACTTGGTCGCCTAGATAGTGGAAGCTATCAACTACGTCTAGTTTTTCTCCCTGGAATGTGGCAGAAGTTGTTTTCTGCACATTTTCAGTGTTTATTGCTCCTGAACATCTGCCACATACAAAAACTAACTTCCTAGTTAACCTTCCTTTGATATTGCTGCACCTCTTATGTGTCTATAGCTTGCACTGGGTACATCTTATAGAGTTACTACCTATGCCTTTTCTAAAGATCGAGCAGGACCATCTACCTGAAGAGGTTTGTGTTTTGTCTACCTTCCTACTTATTAGGAATTTGGTTTTGGCTAGGTTGACTCTAAGGCTCTTCGATTCTAGTCCTTCCTTCCACACCTGAAACTTCTCCTCTAGTTCTGATAGAGACTCGGCAATTAGTGCAAGGTCATCAGCATAGAGGAGCTCCCTGTCTTGAATTCGTCTGTTATCCCCTGGAGGACTATGATAAATAGGAGGAAGCTGAGGACTGAACCTTGGTGGATCCCTACCTCCACCCATTGATATAAGCATATAGTGCATATGGAGGATGATTACTCTCTATCTCACTCTGTAATTTATTTAGAATACAGATACACACAAAGGACTGGTCGAATATATGGATTCTGAATGGTGCTTTTCCCTGGCACGAACCCAAACTGCATCTCATCTAAACTGACTCTCTCCCTAATTAGTTGGGCTATGACCCTCTCCGTGACTTTCATTACCTGATCTAACAACTTGATACCTCTGTAATTATTTGTATATAAAGCGTCACCTTTACCTTTGTAGCAGTTTACTATGATGCTGCTACACCAGTCATTGGGTATGACTCCTTCGTGTATCACCTGGTTAACAATGCAGGTGACTAGGCTATAGCTGACACTACCAGATATTTTGAGCATCTCTACAGTGATTCCTGATGGGCCCGGGGCTTTCCCTCTCTTCATACTCTTAATTGCTTTATCTACCCTGGTACTGTCAACTCGGATAGCTGGTCCCTCTGTTGGGTCGACATTCGGCAGACTCTCTTTCTCCCATTTGTTCACTTTATTGAGCAATCTTTCGTAGTGGCATCTCCAAACCTCTTTCTTTGCAGCCTCGTTTAGTGCAAGCGTACCATTATCCATGAGAACACATTTCTCTCCCACGACATCACGATTCTCTCTCACACACTGTCTTGCAACACGAAATACCTCAAGTCTTTGATCCTCATGGTGCAGAATATCAGCAAATTTTTTCTTACCTGCTTCCCCTCTGGCTAAATAAACCTGTTGCCTAGCTTCCCTTCTGGCAGTCTGATACAATTCCCTGCTACCTCCGTTCTTCCAGTCCTTCCAAGCCTGTTTCTTTTGTCTAATAACCCTGTCAA
>NC_068989.1:31581162-31586951 GCF_001194135.2 Octopus bimaculoides | reverse complement strand
CCTCCGTTCTTCCAGTCCTTCCAAGCCTGTTTCTTTTGTCTAATAACCCTGTCAACAACATTGTTCCACCACCATGTTATTTTGGGTCGAGAGGGAACTTTGCACCATCCACAGATCTGGTCAATGGCCCTCATCAGGTTGTCCCATAGAAACCTCCAGTTGTCTTCTACATCGTGTGAAGCTATATCCCCCTCTATTTCGTCAAAGGCTTCGAGTAATAAGTCTCTAAATCTCTGTCCATTCGCAGGATCTTTGAGCTTCTAGACCCTTCTCCTCCAAGCTGGTCGTCTTCTGGGCAACCGCTTAGCCCTAATCCTGAAGTCACTAACTACTAATCTATGTTGTGGAGTGCATTCTTCGCCTGGGGAGGTTTTGGCATTTATAAGCAGCCATCTTTCCCTTTTTCTGGCGAGGATGTAGTCAATTTGGCTAGTGTGTCTGCCAGAACGGTAGGTGACTAGGTGACAGGCAGGTTTCCTGAAGTTAGTATTGCAGACCATAAGGTCATTTGCATCACAGAACTCCAGCAGCCTAGTTCCCTCATCGTTGCGGGAACCAAAACCATAGCCTCCATGTACACCATAGAAGCCCCCTGAATGTTGTCTAACATGACCATTGAAGTCACCAGCCACAAAGAGAAGGTCCCTGTCATTCGTCAACGAGGTAGTCTGCAAGAGGGTGTCATAAAATCAGTCTTTCTGTCCATCGTGTAGCCTGGGCTGAGGGACATAGGCCGAGATAATGGTTGCTAAGCCATGGTGAAGGACTAATCTAATCTTAGGGATTCTATCACATACTCTGACTACCTCGATTACCTTATCCACCCATTTCTCTGCAGGAAGTATACCCACACCCCCGACCCCATCTGTGTTCCCTGCCCAGAAAATCTTGTACCTGTATTCTGTGCCTGTGAGGAACCTAGCAGAACCTCCTCTCCACCTTACTTCTTGGAGGCAGCAGATATTGACACATCTCCGTTCAAGCATCTCAACAATCTCACCAGACCTACCTTTCAGTGTGCCGACGTTGAGAGTGCCAACCCTGAGGGTGTGGGAGGTATGGGCCCGCAAGAACCTGGGGCGGGGAACAGCAATGTCATGTACCTGAAAAGAAAGCTCGCATTTTACAGAATTCATAAACAATCCGTAGCATTCATTTCAACCTGCATCTACTACACTATCGTATTTTGCACCATATGATCGCTACCTTACATAGGAGATAAACCCTAAGTGGGGGTGGGGGGGATGGTGTGAAGCCTTTAGAAGTGTTCATGGGAGACAGCCAGGAACTTACGGTACTGGTGGAGAAAATAGGAACTTCCGGTACTGGTGGAGGGGGTTGGAAGGCAGGTGTACCGCTGGCATATGTTGCAAAGGTATTTAGGTCGAGTGGGGGAATTGGAGTGCGTACGCTAGTTTATAATCCTGGTGAAGTAAGAGGTAATCAAAAGAGGGAGAAGAAGAGAGAGTGGGATCGAGAGAGACAGAGTAAAGCAGAGAGGGTTAGGCCAGAACACGAGGGAAAGAGAGAGAGAGATATTCTTTTGGGATTTCTGTCGCATGGTTTAAAGAGACTAAATATTGAATGGTAGAAATATAGAATTGAGAAATAAGAGTTTTCGGTCAGCTAATCTAAGACAGAATTATAGAGATAAGTGACTGTGTGATAAAAATTAAAATTGAATAACTTGAATAAGTGAATGAATTTGATGACATTGTAATGGACAACTGAAATGAATTTGACGACATTGTAATGAGATGGACAGAATAGTATACATACACATATATATATATACATACATATACATACATATATATATATTCATATATACATACATTATATAAATATATACACACATATATGTACATTAACACACACACATGCATATATACATACACACACATATTGTACCTGGTCTGATCAATAAGTATCTGGACTGTTTCCATAGTAACAAAGCTAAAGCACACAGAGTGAAGCTGCTTGGTACAGATTGACCTTGAACTCTGCTATGCATGCGCACTAGGTTTTAACATTCTAGCTCACTTCCACTGTTTACTGCAGTGCTTGGAAGGAAGGTTTGTAATGTGTGATCATCACATTGATTATGACAGAGAAAGTTGAGCAGAGAATCTACATCAAATTTTGCCAAAAGCTTGGCAATACCTGCTCAGAGGCCTATGCAAAGTTTTCAAAAAGTTTCCATTGTTCTTGACACAACCAAGGAGATCTTGTGCAACCAAAACCCAAGTGTCTTTTATGGTCAGCTGAAAGCAGTTTTGGTACAAACTTGGCAGACATGCTTCTCATACCCAAATCTTCAGTGATAATGGACTGATCTAAACCGTAACTAATCTGCATATCCTCTGATAACTCACAGATGGTGATTTGGCAATTTCTCCTCACAGCTGCATGCGCATCTACAATCTTTTTCTCAGTTCTGCTGGTTGCAAGTCTCCCAGAACATTCGTCACTATCGACATTTTTTCAGCCGTCTTGGAAATGTTTGAACCACTCATACACTTTTGAGCGGCTCATACATTCCTCTCCATGCACTTTCTGCAACTTTGTGTAGGCCTCTGAGCAGAGTTCAAGGTCAATCTTTGCCAAGCAGCTTCACTCTATGTGCTTTAGCTTCATTACTATGATAACAGTCCAGATACTTATTGATCTGGCCTTGTATATACATACACAAATAGATAATAGAAAATGGATTGAACGACATTTTTTATTCAACACAGTTGTTTCAACACAGTTTTACACTTATAGTACATTAGTGAGATGATATTATTAACATGTGTAATTACTATCATCTATCCAAGGTGTAAGATGTGTTCCTCCATTAGATCATGCCGTCATTCCTTCAGTGTGAGAATGAATACCCACTCTAAGTGAAATAACAGCGTATGTGTGTGTGCGTGTATACACACATATATACACACACATACACACACAAATAGTTCTGTCACCCTCTTAAAATATTTAAAAGCATCAGTTATAGGATATCTAATCTTTCCTCTTCAAAAGAAATATTTCATAAGGCAAACCCATACTATAGCAATAGCCAAAGATAGGATATATAACAACCCTTCAGTTAAAAATATGAAACCTTAAAACAGACTTAAAAATAGAGCTATGAAAATAATATGGTTCTACCCCAACTCTTTTCTCCCAAAATGTTTATAACGAGAGGCCATTGTTGGCCAAATACTGGTAGGGTATCTTGTGTCTCCCATTATAAATTTAAATCCAGTCAAACGAAGTATCAAGTCGAAGACAAAATGAGATAACAAATCCGAATAACATTTATTTACAGGCTCAAATTTTGGCTCTCGTTAACCATCTCTAGCATAGTGTATCATCTGCTGTGTTGTACGTGTGAGGCAGCAAGTTGCTGCTAGTGAGACGAGCTGCTTCTAGCGTGAGAGGCACGCAGGAACAGAGAGTGAACAAGCTCAAGAGCTGTCTTATAAAGGTGTCCTTCTGGAAAGGCTTACTGTCTCGTTGCGCATGCCCATCGGAAGTTTGTATGATTTTGCTCCAGTCTCAAGCAGCTAATGACTGCCAGTGAGATCTCAATGTGGCATGTCTGTCACTCAGTATGGTGCGTCTGTGCGATACTACATGTTAAAACTAGTCTAAGTATGAAATTTCTGGTCCTTTTAGATAAGTATTTCCCAGGAAACCATATATAATGGAAGATTTTTAATAAATGCTCAATTAAGATATACAGCTACTGCTCGAATATGAGGAATATTATCACTTGTAAGCCTCACCAAGAGCCCACTCCCAGTTGTAACTGTTGAGACCTTGAACCTTACCCACTTGATCAGGTGTGTATGATAAACTTGGTCATCTTTGAGGCAGAAGTCACAGCAACACTTCAAGATTATGTAACTAGAAAGGAAACTTACATCAGTTTATGCAAAGGCAATTTTAATACACATTATGCAAACCACCAGTCTTCTTTTTTTGGCTCATGAACAAAAGAAAAACCTTTAAGTTGGCTAACTACATATGGGGTTTGAAGACCAACTGCTCACTACATGCAATCAAGTGGAGAATTTGGGAGACATTTATGTTATATGTAAATGGATCTAAGAAATGCAACTTATATGTAGCTGAAAGATCACATATTCTCTTTAGATTTAAGAATTCTCCCACACTACTTAATTCCAGATCTGAAATTTCCAGCAAATGCAAGCTGTGAGAAAATTTCTTTTGGTGAACTGGAGGACACCACCCTCTCTGGATTGAGAAGCTGTCTCACAGACTTTGGACTGTCTCTGTTGAATTATCTTCAGCAACTAGTTTAATTATAACTTCTACGATCAAAGGGAATGTACCTCTAATTTTTTTCTTTTCCTTTATTTTTCATTTTTATTCCACATTTTGCATCAAACTTCTTTTCCTTGTTTCTCATGTGTTTTTAATGTACCAGTGTCTTGATTTTTAAATAGAACAAACCATGTGCTCAGAGCCTAGAGATTGCTTGGAGACATAAGGCACATTATAAAAATATGCCTACCCATGTGTTAATGTCAAGAAACTATTAGTAGTTCTTATTTTAATACAGTGTGCATTAAATGATATTTACCTCTCACTGAATGGAGTACTTTTTTGTTGATCTTACTTTAATGTAATAGTAAATTAATGTGTGTGTGTGTGTAAAGGTAAGATCCAAGGGTCAAGGTGGAGGAAGTTAGTGAGCTTGAAGCAATCCGTAGAAGATGTTAAAAACAACTTTCAGGAACAATAGTGGTTTATTGGTGCTGAAGGTTCTGAATTTTTCCTGTATCAAAGTATGATAAGCTGAAAAAAGTTAATTTTATAGTTCACAGTCAGCAACAGAGGTTGTTGTATATGCAAATAAACATTCAAAATTTAGGGAATGTAATGGATAAAATCAAGAGTACATATGTTTCATAGCTAGTGGAACCTCAAAAGTAGTAAATTATCCAAACAAGCTACACTTCAGGCCAAGGATACTTTGATTATAGGAAGTTCACATTGTCATTAGGAGATCCCATGTAAACTTGTTGGGGATTCAATCAAAATGTGTAGGAAGTACAGTTTGAGAGGTAAACATAGTTATGAAGAAATAGAAATAAAAGCAAATATATATATATGGAAGTGGGTAAATTTGTAACAGAGAAGAATATAAGTAAAGAGGGGGAGGTGGGAAGAAAAGGTTTGGCACTGAAAATGGCTGGGAAGATGCCTTTATGAAATTTAGGTAGGGGGTTATTTGCAGATCTGTTGTGGGATAGATAAGTAAACATATTGTAGCATTTTATAAAGCCATTTAAACAGAGTCAAAGGATGAAGATATAGGAATGGTATTTGAAGTGGATAGGGTGGAAGGAGTGAATGGGGCTTAAGTGGAAGATAATCTATTTTTGGTCAAAACAGTAGACTTAGTAAATTAATTTTAAAATCTAGGGATGGTGAGTGAAGTGAGAGATAGTAGTAGTAGCTTAAATCTGAGATTATGTGAGTGCTAATACACACTCACATGCATATGTGTTGTGCGTCTGTAGAATCTAGTAGATGTGTGTGCATGCATGGGCATTTGTATATTATCATGTGCGGATGGAATGTGTGTGGTGATAGAAAAGTTATGAAAACTCAAAGTATGAAGGATAAGGAAAATAGCGGCAGTGAATATAAAAATATATAAAATAATGACAAGTTTAGAAAATATAACAGTAATTAAAAGTTGTTTGTTGTAAAGATATACATAGAATGATATCAGTTGGGGGCGGGGGAGATAGTTAGGGATGATGCAGGGG
>NC_068989.1:31579533-31581152 GCF_001194135.2 Octopus bimaculoides | reverse complement strand
GGTGTTATTTGCACTTAGAGAATGAATTGCATAATTTGTGTCAAGTCAAATTGAAAATATCTAGAAACTTCAAAAACACTGGAATTTTCATCCATACCAACAAGACTGACAACCTTTATAATGTTCCTCTAGATCAGTGGTTCCCAAACCTTTTATGTAAATGAGTTTTCCTATGGATCCCTTTTAATATTCTTATCCTTATGTATGTATATATATATATATATATATATATAAAACAAATAATAAATGAGTATATATATATATGAAATTTTGAATTTAGTTCATGGACCCCCAGTACTACCTTTGCGGACCATCAAGTGTTTCCAGACCTCAGGTTGGGAACCACTGCTCTAGATAAATACCACGAGCTGATACTCAAACAACTGCATAAAGACTACCATATTGTACTGGACTCTGTTCTTGAAGACATCAACATCAAGAATTATGATCTTGTTTTTAAACTTGGATTAGAAGATAGGATAGATCCTTCCTTCACTTGCCCACCCCATATTAACTTAAAAGACAATAAAGAAAATTTTGCTGAGAACCCTTCCCTTCACCTCATCTCCTCCTCCAGTTCGGATGTAAGTGAGATCAGCAAAATTATATTAGACAGGGTTATACTCCCAATGCATGCTACATCCACACTACATCTATGAACTAAAACTACGAAGGCCATCCAGTAGCTTAATTCCCTAAGCCCTAACATACATTTAAATTTATCCAAGTCAACATAGACTAATAATACTCTAGCACATCCCGTATCCTTCTCAACAAAGCCCTCATTTTTGCCATGAACTATTCTAACCTTTCTCATGATGATATCATTTTGGCCATTAAAATATAAAATTTGCTGGGAAATTTTGGGCCTGTAAAGACACCCACAACTTTTTTAACATCCCAATGGGGGCTAGTGACTCGGCCCAAGTTACAAACCTTGTAGACTGTTACCTACTTCATGGTCTCTGGGAACAATTCCTTAACATCTCTGGTGTCCTACATAGGGATGATGCTCTGTTCACAATTCAGAATTCTAGTAACTACAGAATCGAACAGATCAGAAAAAGAGTAAGATAAGATATTTTTTAAAAACATGGGCCTTAGCATCTCTTTGTAACAACCTTTAAAACTGCTAATTCCTAGATCTACAAAACTAAACTTTCTATCCATATAGGCACAGGTGTTCCTGTGTGGTAAGAAGCTTGCTTCCCAACGACATGGTTCCGGGTTCAGTCCCACTGTGTGGCACCTTGGGCAAGTGTCATCTACTATACTTTCAGGCCGACCAAAGCCTTGTGAGCAGATTTGGTAGATGGAAACAGAAAGAAGCCAATTGAATATATATGTATATATTTGTGTGTGTCTTTGTGTTTGTGTTTGTCCTTCCACCCCTTCACCATCACTTGACAACTGATGTTGGTGTGTTTACATCCCTGTGACTAAGCAGTTCAGCAGAACACCGATAGAATAAGTACCAGGCTTATAAAAAGTAAGTCCAGGGGTTGATTTCTTTGACTAAAGGGCAGTACTCCGGCATGGCACCAGTCAAATGACTGAAACAAGTAAAAGAATACTATAAACCTGGGGAGAACCTCAACTATGTCAACTTTTCCTCCCCC
>NC_068989.1:31574116-31579523 GCF_001194135.2 Octopus bimaculoides | reverse complement strand
CCCCCCCCCCATCTGTCCTAAAATCAATCATTGATCGTGTATCCTACAGAATTTCATCACTGCCAGTAAGGAAATATTCAAACAATATCCTAAATATTATAATTGCACCCTACAATGCTCTGGTTATAAGAACTTGATCAAATCTATCCTTATGTGGAGCAATCCTCCCTCTACTAAACCTGAAACATCCCCCCCCCCAGAAAAAATAAAAATTATCCCCCATATCCCACCATCCTACTACCCTCCCAAATTTCAAAGTAGTAAAAGACCTAACAGGCAATCCTCCCACCCTGTGACCCTGGATCCTAAACCCATCGCTGCCCACCAAAATCCAAACCTGTGCTCACCTCCAAAGCCCTTTCTACATTCCGATGAATCCCGTAATTGGAATAAATTGACAAGAACATGTGACATTATCTGATTCACCCCCACCTTTTGTCCTTAATGTTCAAACCTATGTACCTAAGCTCTTCTTTGCCCTACTTGAGAAACATTTCCCTAAGTCCAGCCCCCTTAGAAAAATATCTAACTCCCAATCTATAAAAGTTTCCTACGCCTCCATCACTAACATTGCCAGAGTAATCCAACATCTTAACAACAAAAAACTCAGAAACCTACAATTAGCTAACCTTTATTAGTAACTTAATGTGCTTCATCAACTCTAAAATATATTATTGTTGTTGCAGAATCCCTCACAGTAACATATACTTGCTAGTTGATGTATGATTGGTTTTACATGATGGCTACTTTCTGACTGTTATATGCAGTTCAAATCCAAACTAAGACACTGATCTAATGGCAAATCTATTTGGATGATAAGAAATTCTGTATTGAGGTGTAACACAAGAATAGTAGCTGCAGTATTTTCTACATAAGTCAAAATGAAATCATAATGCAAGCTAATGGTACAAGTAATCATGCAGTGATTCACTACTTAAAGTGGAGAGCTGAATCTCAGAACAGTTAGGTAGGCTGAGCAAAATGGTTCAGACATGAACACAATACAATATAAATGGAAAAAAAGGTATTGGAGGGGCAATGCATACCCTGCACACACACAAAGATTAAATTTAATTTAATAAATATATTCTCAGACGAATTCATATTTCAAAATGACATCAAGAGTTATTTACCCTGCTTGTTTTTTATGCATATTAAACAAAGAAAAGAAAAACGTTTTGATTCACCCATCTGCCAATTTTGAGAGTTTGAGCTATTCATCCAGTGAGTATTTCTGCCAAATTTGGTGAAAATCTGTTCAGCTATTTCCCAGTAATTTTGCAAACAAAGACAGACAACTGCAACATTCCACTTTTGCTTACATGCGCAGGGTGATAAAACCTGAATTGATAGTATTTTGGAAGTAGACACTCTAAAGATTTTGTTTGACTTCTTATAATATATAAGCTATAAAGTAGTTTTACTAGAAGTACTTGGTACATTTCATTGATTACAACTATCTGTAATGTTTCATTAAAGGATTTACTTAATTATATGACAACACATCATCTTCTATAGCAGCAGAAGCATTTAAAATCTGCTTTCCATGCTGGCATGAGCTGGACAGTTTTTCTGAGGCAGATGCCCTTCAGTTGCCACACCGTTTACTTGTCCCATATGACATAAAAAGATGTGACATACTTATCCTAAAGCAGATTTATAAACAGAGAAAGTAGAATAGAAGAAGCTCACATATTCGGGATTGAAAAATATGCCAATCTGGTCAACAACCTGAAGGAAGCCAACTTTTGGGTCACGGTTGGAGTCAGAGGTTTTGTGGGAAAATCTGCTTACAATCTAATGAAAAAACTCCTCAGTGCAGAATGGCACCCTGAATGTGACTTGGCCTCCTTAGAGTGTAAGAGGTAAGGGCTGAAACACTTGCCTAAAGGGGTTTCTTCTCTGAAGACCCTCTGCTGTTCAGCTCTCTTGAGACTTCCTTAGTACTGACTATTTCCATTTTACTATGTTAAGTGGTATTTTAGGAAAGTTATATTTTATAGCCAAAATATAAAAAACAATTAACATTGTTCTCAAGTGCAAAAACAAATCCAACCTTCCTGTATCAAATAGTATATCTTTATATTAGACAATAAGAACTAAGAATTTAGAACTTTAATAATCCCATTTATATCTACTCTATTCTTGACAATTGACATACCCATGTTTTAACTTCTATTTCAACATTTCAGGAAACTCTCAAAGAAATTTAGAGTTTCCTGATGAATTATGTTACTGAATTGCATTAATACTGCAATGAAATAGTAGAATTTTAGAATGTCCCACACTTCACAATAACCAGAAAATAGGAAATAAAATATTATGTGTAAATAGATGGTATTTGTGGTAGACAATCCTCCTCCTTTCCTAAGGAAGATATCACTTTCACAAACAGTCATTTGACCAACTGTAAATTACAGTACACTACTTAAGAAAAAGAAGGAAACACTAAAAAATTATAGGTTTAGATACATTTTGCCTGTAAAAACAGGATAGTCGTGACTAGAATGCTTTTGATCATAAGTCTGCCCTAGCAAGGCTGACCTAGACTAAACAACAAGAAGTCTTTACTGAGCAACTAAATAGAGTTATCAAGGGTAAGATATTGAGTCACTGATAGGTCTTGTTTTAAAACCACTGGTTTTGACTACTTTTATATAGCAACTAAATATCTTTGAACAAATTTTTATCTTCCTTTGGATCTTCTAATTGTATATCAACTGATCTAAAGCTAATCAACAGCAAAAAGTTTGTAAGATTGTTAATTTAGTAAACCACAAAGATTTTGGAGAAAATGTACCCTCTTCAAATCCATTTTGCTTGTCCTCATTATTGTTGACATTTTGTTTGGTCAATATGATCAGATTGTTGTATTACATATTTAATGAAGTGAACAACAGAATCTGAGACCATATAAATAGCATATCTAATGATTTGGATCCAGGGCCAGCCTTAGGAGGTGCAGGGCCCAATTGGGAACAATTTTGGTGGGCCCCAGGTTCCCAGTCAACTTGCACTAAGGTCTGTAGAATCATAAAAATATAAAAATCCAGCTGTTGGAACTATGCTACTGTGTGGTGCCACATAAAAAGCACTCAGTCCACGCTGTGAAATTATGGCTTAAGGAAGAGTATTCAGCCACAAAAAACATGCCAAACCAGATGAGTGCCAGACGTTGCTCCTGGCTTGTTGACCCCCGTCGAACCATCCAACTCATGCTAGCATGGATAAAGGACATTAAATGATGATGATGATGATGATGATATGCATATATATACATACACATATGTATATATTTATATGTGTGTGTGTATATATATATATATGTATGTATATGTGTATGTGTGTGTGGTCACTTTCTGAAACCTGAATAATTAATAAAATTTTCTACATATATGTCTCAGATGGTGTAGATTACGATTATATTGGAACTTGTTGTGTAAAACACTTTTCTCTCTCTTTTAAATAAACTCAAAGGTAGCAGGTCCTCAGTGTGGTTGTTTAGAGGGGATTCTTCACCTTGGAGTGAAGAATCCCCTCACCTCCGATTTTGTTGGAAAAAATGTCATTTGTGGTATATTAGGAGATGAGATCAGTTGATAGCACAATAAAAAAGAAAAATGAGGAAAAAACATTATTTCTCATCAAAATTGCGTTGGGTGTTGTTAAACTATAAATTTAAACTACATCTAAACTAAACATTTTAAAAATATTCTGGCAAAAATCGGAAAGAAATTTAACAAGGTCCCAAAGAAACTTTTATTTGTTGCATGTTGTTACACTAAAAGAGATATACATAAAATGCAAATTAATTACAATTATTAATTAGAATTTTTCAGAAATTGGTTATATACTTACCAATTGTTTTTTTTTTCTGTAAGCTCTGTTGAAAGACACAGTCCTGTCTGTGTAGCAAGAACTTTGTTTCTTAGCAGTATGTTTCTGGATTTAGCACCAGTGTGTGACACTAAATTCTCCTACCATAGCCCCGTGTGTGTGTGTGACTGTGTATGTGTGGCTGTGTGTTTGTGCTTGTCCAAAACCTGAATGGATGCCATTGCAAAGAGATTTTCTCTTCTGAATAAGAGACAAGAAATTTTATCTCACCTCCACATCTTTCTCTCTCCCACTATGTTCACACACACACATACATGTGCACGTGTGTGTGTATGTATACCATTCCCCACAAAATAAAAATGCATATACATACAATCATGCACTATGTGTGTGATTGTATGTATATGTATGACCTCAAGCAAACCTCTATCATGAATAATTTAACTTTTAACCTTTAACCATTGTAGCCAAAATACTGAGTACTGAATTCTTTTACACATACACATCTATTTAACCTTTTGCTTTTATCATTTAAAGAATTTTTTGCTTTCTTTAACACACATACACACACACACACACACACACACACACATATATATATATACTACCTGACATACCCAGTAATTCCTGGAAAAGCAGAGCTTATCCCTTGGTTCCATGCTCATAATTGTTTTGCTAATCCAGTAACAACAGTACAAAGTATGTAGCCCTTAAAACGGTGTTTGTGTATTTATTGAGAATATCAAACTGTCTTACAAAGGATCTTGTTTTTAGGAATTCCCAATAAGTTACGAATACCCAAATTGTGAAGTCAGTCATGAAATTAATTACCCTATAGTAAGAATTTAAATAAAGTAGCTCCAAAAAGGGCTTTAATACGTTCCCAGAATATATAGAACATAGGAGGAAATACTAATAAGTTATGTATACTAAAATCATGAAACATGTTACGTAATAACAGGCTAATCAGATATGAGATAATAACAATTCAAAGTAATTAACTGTAAAAAACGCTTTTGTGCGTTCCCAGACAATATTACCCTCAGCAGCACTAGTGTTAGTATATTCATGAATAAGTCACTAACCAGAATAAGTGGATCTATTGTTTAGGAGAATACTATTTACTTGTTTAAGCATTGTATTGGATAAATTGAGAAAATAACTAGAATAGTTCAAATACTAAAATAAGCATACTGAAAATGAATGGGTTATTTCCCTTGGAAGCTTAGAAATAATTACTCTCACTGTTCACTCACGCCCAAATGTTATTCCTCCTGCCATTTACCCGAACATTTTTTCGAAATCAATCTATATTTAAAACCTCCCCAGACACATAAGCAATGTGCGTGTGAACTTTAAGAAAAATCAGTCGAGCTGTTTTGGCGCAAAACGAGGACATACCGATACACACACACACACACGTTTTCAGTTTTAATATGTAAGATATATATATATATATATATCTGAAACATAGGTATTAAATGCTTTTAAAATGTTATTTGGTTTGACTTCATTATTACTATATGTATATGTGTATGTATATACATATATATATATATATATATATATA
>NC_068989.1:31569268-31574039 GCF_001194135.2 Octopus bimaculoides | reverse complement strand
GTAAAAGTTTATATATATATATAAGTTTACTGTTACATTAAGGTAAGATCAACAAAAAAGTATTCCATCCAGTGTGAGGTAAATATCATTTATATGCACCGTATTAAAATAAGAGCTACTGGTAGTTATTGAAGCTGTTCTTCTTTTAGATATGCCCTTCTAAATTTGACATATTTCTCTTTTGCTGTATCAGAGTGTATATCTTTCAAAATCTGCATTTGTAAATGGTTTGTATTTGTTTTTTTCAGCCCCAAAAAAGGTTTAATGTTACTCCAAGAGAGAGACACTAAGTCTCTCAAGGCTTGTGTAAGTGGCTTGGAAAATATATTTTTGCCATTGCTTAGCTTATGGTTTTTTCCATTTATTTAATTCAATAGGAAAAAAAAATGTAATGCTATTCTAAATTCTTCTAAAATTGTTGTGTATATCAGGAAATATTCAGTAAATGGTTTTTAGTATTAGTTGCAAGAGCTTCACCATGCTAATATTCTTGAGAACAACTTTGCATTTCACATCATCCATAATTCTAAGGCTTCATAATTAATACATTATTTATTAAAAATTTTGCTGATATTTTAAAAAATTAAATTCTAATTAATTAAGTTAACCAATTTTTTATTTTAACATGGTGCAAGTTTACTTTGGTAATTTATCTTGATATTTTAGTTTTCTTACAAAAGATATAATCATTCTAAATAAACTTTTGGAAATTTATGTGGAAATTTCCTTTTTTTTTAATGGGATCATTGCTAACCTTCTTATGATACCATTGCATCTCTTGCGCACACACAATTTGCATTGGGTATATTGTATGGAATTTCTTCTTACACCTTTTCTTACATATTGAGCATGATCACTTATGTATATATATGTTTGTTCCCTTGTGTTGACATCATGTAATAGCTGTAAATGAGTGTCATCATGCAACAGATCAGCTGCTAGAAAAAGCTGAGAAAGTTAAGACTAATCTCTAGAGCAAAAACTAGATATACATATATGCTATATCTACACACACACACACAATCACACATGCACATATATATATATTGGGTTGGTACAAAAGGGAGAACTCTGGTAGCAGGGTTCTGTCCTCTTTCATACTTAATAAACTTTATCTCTCACCAAGTTAACTTTGAGTCCTTTTAATTTTAGGTTTTACTTCCACACCTGGAGTCTCAATTCTACTATAGATTCAGCTATAAGATTATCTGCACATAGCCATTCCCATGGGCAGTCAAACTTATTAGAGCTTGAAAGCTGATAACAAATAGGAGGGGGTCGAGAACTTCTAGGTGCTCATTAAATTCATGGTTTGTATGACTCTCACCAGCCAGCCAGCCATCTACTTCTAGCTTCCTCAGTGAGCAACAAACTCTGTTGAGGGCTTCCTCCAGGCTGCACACAGCAGCTTACTTTTAATCAGTAATTTTCTTACTCTTGCTTCACCAGGCAGAGGAAATATATTGTACTTTTTCCCTGGTACAAAAACTAAACACCATCTCATCTAGTTTTACTCTTTGTCTAATTAGTTGAGCTCTAACATTCATTATCTAGTTCAGCTTTTTGATACCTCTGATTACCTCTCTTTAAAACATTACCTTTAGCCTTACAACAGTTGACTATAATATTGCTACACCAGTCATTAACACCTTCCTGTACAACTTCAATGAATATGTGGGTAATTAGGTCATATCTTACACCACCAGATGTTTTAAGCATTTGGCAGTAATTCCTGATTGTCTAAGGGGGCTTTTCCGACCTTCACATCCCAAATTGCTTGTGCATCATACTGCTGGGTCCTCTTTTGTATATATTTTAGGATAACCTTCTTTATCCCATGTATTCTCCACATTTACTAACATTTCATAGCAGCACTTCCATGCCTCTTTCTTTCCAAAATCACTAAGTGCAACTGTACCATTATCCATCTGTACATACCTCTCTCCCACAACATTTTTGATTTTCTTTGATACACTGTCATGCAATCTGAAACACCTCATAACTTTGCTTCTCATGCTATAGAACATTGATAAATATCTTTCTTTCTCTATCTCCTCTTGCTAAATAAACTTCTCGCTTCTCTCTTTGTTACTTGCTATTATTCTTCCAATCCTTCCAAATCTGTCTCTTCACTTTAATGACTTGGTCCACTTCACTGTTTCACCACCAGCACATCACTCTTGATCTAGCTGGAACTTTGCACCAGCCACAAATTTGGTCTGTAGTCCTCAGGAGGTTGTCCTGTAAGAACTTCCCTTTGCCCCCCATGTTATATATCTTAGTCTCCTCTTCCTTTTTGTCAAATACTTCAGTTGGAACATCTCTAAAGCTCCAACTGTTCAGTGGATATTTAAGCTTCTATATCTTCTTCAGATTGGTTTGTGTCTCTGAGTTCTATCTTTAAGGTAGAAGTCAGTAACTACCAGCCCAAGTTGGGCTGTACATTCTTCACTAGGAAAGGACTTCACCTTCATAAGCATCTGTCTATCCCTATTTCAGAACTAAATGTAGTTAATCTGGTTTGTGTACCCACCCACCAGATTGATTAATTTTGGAAATTAATCATTTGTATCACAGAACTATAGCATCCATGTTCCCTCCTTATTTCTAGAACCAAAGCTGTAACCTTCATGTACACCATGAAATTCGTTAGAGCCCTACCCAACATATCTGCTGAAGTCACAGCCATAATAATAAGATAATTGTCATTCAAGTTAATCTGCAGAAGGGCCTCATAACAACTGCCATTCTGCTCATCTACCTATCCAGCATATGCCAAGATAAATGTTACTGCCACATTAACTAATAATAATCTTAGCTTAACAATTCTGTCACATGCTCTGACAAACTTTATTACTTTATCTGCCCATTTCTCAGCTAAGAATATTGCTACACAACTCCAACCATCACTGCTAC
This sequence comes from Octopus bimaculoides, assembly GCF_001194135.2. NCBI lineage: Eukaryota > Metazoa > Mollusca > Cephalopoda > Octopoda > Octopodidae > Octopus > Octopus bimaculoides. The sequence goes on along the minus strand of NC_068989.1, from coordinate 31,571,123 downwards.
ATACCCAGAAGCGTTTTATCCCTGTTCCTTATTCATGAGGAGTTTAGTAGAGGTTTGTTTCCATCTTTTTGCACACAGCACACATATGCAAGCCTCTTCCCTAGCATTTCAACAATCTCATCAGAACTACTTTTCATTGTACCAACATTGATTATGGTAGTTCTAAGGAGGTGGCAGGAGAGTAATTGGGGTATTGATTTTAGTTTCTGAAAAAAAAGTTTGGGGTAATTGCTCTACAGCATGAAGAACAGCACACAATGAGTTTTGGGATATGTCCAGTGAAACAGGTATTTGAATTTCACTTTCACTCAATCTAACTAAACTTTCAGGGACAATACCCTAATTATTTCTTCATTACACTACCATGCTTGCAGCTATTTGTACATATATACATGTGTGTGTGCTTGTGATAACTATTCACTTTTATTGTTGATTTGATTTTTTTGTAGCAAGCTTTAATGAAAAAGGATTGGATAAAATACATGTCCTAGTTTATAATTCAGCACATATACATACATATAATCTCCTCTGCTATCACCCTCACTGCCCTCACATACCTACCATAGCACACTTGAGCCACTTCTGTACTTCTCATCATACAGTTGCCTTTACCCCTTCTGTAACCATTCTCCTTAAACTCTTATGAGACTTTCCCCTCTATACCCTTCATGCGTACTCACCCTATCCAATCCTCTGTATCACTTATATCCACTCCACTCTTGATGTGTTCCAACACATTTCTGCTGACAGCTCTCTCTCTCTCTAATTATCTCTTTTTCCTAACTTTATCTCCCTCTCTCTCCCCCTTTCTCTCTTACTCTCCCTCCCTCCTTTCTTTTCCAACTGGGGCAGCTTTGTATCTCTTCTACAAGAAGACACCTATTTTCATCCCTCTATTATATTTAACCTCTCATCAACTGACACAGATCTACCTCCCTCGGTGCTACTCTCCAGCCCAGTTGAGGAGTCTTTGTCCTACAAATTACTTGGTAAGCCTCACCAGTGCTAGTGCCACATAAAAAGCATCCTAGCACCAAACACACTCTAAAAGTGTTTGGTGCTAGGAAAGGCATCCAATCAGAGAAACCATGCCAAAGTAGACAATAGAGCTTGGTGCAGTCCTCTGGTTTGCTAGCTTGTGTCAAACCATCCAAGCCATGGCAGCATGGAAAACTGACATTAAATTATGATATATGTGTGTGTGTATATATATACTGATATATGTGTGTGTATATATATACTGATATATGTGTGTGCATGTATGTGTATATATATATATATATATATATATATATATATATATATTCTCTTAGTTAATAATTAACTCCAGCAAAATAAATTGGTTAATAGATACCAGGGTAGCAAATATCACAAAATGACTGTGGTGTAACTCCTGCTTATGAGGTAGAAACTGTCTGTTATTTTGGGTATTTGAGTAAATATAAAAATTTAATAAATGGAGTAATACGCATATGTTAAATGAATTCTTTTATTTCCGACATATGTTTCGAAGATTACAAATGGTTTCTTCCAAAGGAATGAGTGATGTTGATAAAGATGTAATCTTCTCTTCAGGGAAATACATAGGATCCAACTTAACCGTAAGACATTTTAACCGAATGTGATAACTGTGGGTAGAGAATATTGCTACGTAACTTATTTGAAAAAAACCATTGGAGGTTGCAACGCTACGAGACAGTACGTTGGACAAGGAGGGAAGAAAGGAAGGAAAAGAAAGAATTTAGAATTTAGAATGAGAAGTCAATAAGATGATTTAAACCCAATAAAAATGAAAGAAGAGTGTTTTATGTATAATGGGACCGTAAAGGGGAATTAATCTTGTATTTATACATGC
>NC_068989.1:31560519-31568019 GCF_001194135.2 Octopus bimaculoides | reverse complement strand
GACATGCTGTAGCTATTAGTTAACCTTAAGGTCATTAAGGCCAAGCAGATATATTGTCAATTAAGTGTGATAAAAGAAAACAACCTTCCTGGCAGCACAGTCATTAAACTGTTATCACCCTTTTTGCCTTGTTCCATCCAACTTAAGTACTGTTGATTACAAAGTTAAACACGCATCTGGCTTGAGAGAGAATTATCATGGTCCCAAATGATATTAATGGCAACAACTCTCTGGTTAAGGATAAAACTGGCCCAAATACAGTTTAAAAAAAAAAAAAAATCTAAAACCCTTGTGATTCAAACAACTATCTTGTAGCTAACTGTCATAAGGATAATAGTAAAATGCTACACCCATCCCATATGATGAGTAGTATGTGCTAGTCGCTATAAATAAGGTGATGTTGGTCGCTATAAATAATGTGATGTCTTTAGAGAGAGTACAAAACAGATGGTTAAAGATAGCCATGGTCTTACTTGTCTTACTATACTGCTATACCTGAGTTAACATTATAACAATCTGACATTAAAGATTACAACAGGGGCAACGAAGAATTGACAAACTCACAAAAGTTTTTTTGTGCAAATATTACGGGAAAAAGAAAATCGTAAAATTATGGAAAATTTGTTGACCAGTTTGCCCAAGTTGCAAAAACAGCAACAACAGCAGCAGCTACAACTGCAAGAACAACAGCAGAAGCAACAGCAATATTACTATTACAGCTTCAAATGCTGCAATTAACGAAGAGTAAGTCATCAAGAAATGCTGAAATAAGCATTCTCACCAGATTATGTTGCGAACTCGATAACAGAGTTTAAGTATGGATCACCTTTGAGGCTTACTATAGAAGATACAAACAGATCTTCAATAAAGAGTGCAAAGATTGGGACAATATGAAAATGCATTTAATCTTAAGAAAACTGGCAGCAGGAGAACATTAGCATTGCAGCAATTATGTACTCCCGAAAAAGCCTTCTGACATAAACTTTAAAGATACAATAGACTTATGTAAAATTTTTAGTGAGAAAAGCTCATTGTTCAATACATATTAGAAATGTTTGAACTTAGAAAAGATCAACAAGGAGGACTACATCACAAATGCTGGTAGAGTTAACTGGGAATGGTGAAAAGTTCAAGCTGGGTGAATTAACATCGTATATGTTCAAGTACCTAATATTTACTTAGGGACTAACTGCAGAGAAAGATGCAGAAGAAAGAACAAGAATTCTCACTAAGCTGGAACACAACCAAACTGTAACCTTACAAATGTCAGAAGAGTGTGAAGGAATAGTAAATTTTAGACACTATACAGAGAAAATTGAACATAAAGGTTGCTCCCAAGTGGAACAAGAGCAAAATAGGCAGAATAGAAATCAAGTGTGTACTAAAATATTGTACAAACAGGATGAGAATCAAGGAAAAAAACCCATGTTTTGCATGAGGAAAAACTGTCTATTTAAGAAAGCAGAATGCTTCCGGTGTGGTAAAATTGGACATGTAAAAGTGCACTGTAAAACCAAGATGACAAAACTTTGAAACAAAGAAAAAAGAATAAACAGTATGTCATTGAAAGCAAATGGTAATATAACTAAGAGAAAATTCGTAAATGTGAAAATTAAAGATATGAGTAAACATGCAGTTGACACTGGAAGTGATAAAAGCGGCACATGATGTTATGGGTAAACGATTGTATTTTGTCAGTGAATTTGTGCGTAATGTAACAGTTCGTGACCAAATGAAAACAGCACAAATTTATGTGCTAAAAATTCAGTTAATCTATTCGGCACACAGTGGATGGAACTATTCAAATTGTGGAATACACCCATAAGTGTTTTGTGTGGGAATATAGTCAGTACAGTTGAAGGTTTGAATGAGGCTGATGGACTGAAACAAAAAATAAAACATTCATTTCCAGATGAACTGGGCTGTTCCATGGAAACAAAGGCAAAAATTGCAGTAAAAAAAGTACAACTCCTGTATTTAAGCCAAAACAGAATGTACCATTAGTGGTAATAGACCAGGTAAACAAGGAACTTGAAATAATTGAAAAGACAGACCACTGAGACTGGGCAGCACCTACAGTCTACTTAAAAAAGAAAAATAACAAGAGTTTGTGCAGACTTTTTAACAGGTTTGAATGATTGCTTAATCTCACATAACTGCCCATTGCCAAGTCCTGAGGAAGTGTTTGCAAAATTGAATGGAGGGAAGTTCTTCTCAAAATTAATCCTTTCAGAGGCATATCTACAAACCCAAATAGAAGAAGAATGCTCACATTTATTAACCATCAATACACACTATGGCTTATTTAAATTTGAGTGGCTTCCCTTTGGTGTAAAAGTAGCTTCTTCCATATTTCAGCAAATAATGGATATAATGCTGGGTGACTGTGATTTTGTTATTGCTTATTTAGACAATATTCTAATGAAAGCAAATCACAGAAACAACATGTAGAACACATTAAAAGGGTATTTGAGAAGATTAGAGAATATGGTTTGAAGTTAATGAAAGAAAAAATGCGAGTTCTTCATGAAAAAAATTAAATACTTGACTGAATTTGATTTTATCAATTTCCCTTTCTTGAATGTGGCCCTGGCACACTCATCAGCACCAAACTCCATCCTGTTCTCATCACTGAATGCTTTCTTAGAGTGTAATAAGCTTTTGGGTTCATTGTTGTTGTTGCCATATAGTTTTAACCCTTTAGTGTTCAGATTAATTTGTCAAATGTAATGCTTATCTGTTCACATTAATTTTGATTTATTCAGGTTCAAGTGGGGTGTCCACAATATTTGCTTGTAACTTTGTTAATTTTCTACATACAGATTTAAAATTTTGTAAATGGGTACTTATATGCCAGTGATTTATAGTTACATAATTTTAGCTGATCTTTCTGACTAAATTTGACTTTTATGGGCAGGTAAATTTAATTAACAGATGTAAAAACAATAACATTATGAATAAACACTAAAATTCATATTCTTAAAACATCTTACCTGTTTGATTTGTTACTAAAATTATCCCAGATGTCAACCACCAAACAATTTTACATTTTTCAAGATGAGGTACATTAATTTGAATTAATTAAAATACAGGTGTAATCGGTACAAGATTTTATTCTTTCTCTATATTTCATTCAAACGTTTCCATTGAAAATAAAGTACAAAACTCTTTTACTAGTCAATATACTATTGGCTATGTACTCTTATACAATTTGATGAATTCATTTACGTAACAGAATGCATCTAATAAAAAAAATCTCATTAACAGGTGAGACAAAGGTGAATACAGGTGTGTAACATACTGAAAATTAATATGTATTTCTCACTTTCACATATTATTTATAATAAAATGAAAACGAATATACAAAATTATATAGTTATGACATATTTCTGTCATGAAACTGTCCAAAGCACCTTTTACACAAGGGCACTTTACAAAAGGAACACATACACGAAGTCTCTATCTAATACCCTTTTGCAGTTTTTCTTTTTTGCAGCGAACACAGTCTGCAAACATTTTTTCTTCCATTTATCTTTTTGACTTTATGAAAGTCAATATTTTCTCTGTTGACATCCACCTCAGTTAATTTTGCTTTTCTCTCAGTTCTGTGCTTTCTAGAAGTAAAGCCCTCACATAACTGAGATGCGATGTCAACCCAAAATTTCAAGTGGTCATAGTCCTTTGGTGGCGGAGGTACCTTGTGGCTTTTTACATATACAATATATGAATTTACAATAGTTAAATTAACTAAAAACCACGAAATGTACCTCCACCATTTCTTCCCAGTTCGACCAACTGGGTAATATGCCCAATATTGGTTGGATTTATCAACCCCACCCATATATTTGTTATAACAAATATTCACTAGGGGTTTCCCCTCAGCGCCAACACCAGGTTGTTCATTAGAAGACAGAAATAAAATCTGTCTTTTGTCTTTGAAAGCAGTAGCTCATCAATTTTCCTTTTTCTCTTTTTTTTAAACTTTGTTTTCATTTCACAGGGTAAACCTTTATGGTTTCCCGTAACTACTGCACGTGTAAGTACTTACACAGGCAAGATTTTCTGCCAAAGCCACTGAAGAAAAAAAACGGTCAAAACAGAGGTGTCGATGCTGATGGTGAAATGGTTCGGTAAGAGACCATACTATACATCATGTCCCAATCCATGCAGTCTGTTTCCGTTATATTTTTTACCTGTGTAAACACTGAAGTTTACACAATATCCAGTCTCTGCTTCACAAACTTTCCATACCTTGGTCCCCCATTTAGTAGGTTTGGCAGGCATGTACTGCCGAAAGTGTACTCTGCCTTTATAGCCTATCATGGTTTCATCTACACTGAGATTTTTCCTAGGTAGATACTCAGTTTTATAACTATTAACAAGTAAATCAATTACAGGACGTACTTTGTACAGGGGATCGTAGTTTGGGTCATTTTTGCTGGGTGCATTAGCAGAATCAATTAAATGCAAATACTGAGATATTTTCGAATACCGTGTCTTCGACATTATACTTGAGATATATGGATCACCATACCTTATATCCGAACTCCAGTAGTTCCACAGTCAAGGAAGCTGTTTAACACCAAACATAGTATTAATAAATACTCTCATTTCTGCAGTATAAGTTGGCTGCCATAGTGGATCATCTCTTCCATGAATAGAAATTAAACGTTGCGCATATTTGTTTGTTTCCTCCGCAGCATTTTCAAAAAAACTGTCTGGTAAAAATAAAAGTAGATAGTCCAGTGGTTGAGCATCAGGAGGTAAATTGTGTTGTGGACCAGTGTTTTCTGTGAAATCAGGAATAGTGATTGGTGTTGTAATCTTTGACCATGTTGCCATGTTTATGATATCATTTTCATCACTTTTGTTCTCAAAATCTTCCTCGTCCAACGAATAATCACTAATATCAGATTCAGCCCAAGACAAAATACTCTTGTTTTCTTGTTTTCATTTATATTTTCTATATTGTTAAGAGTAAAACCTTCAAAGTCGGAATTGCTACTTGCTGACGCCATTTCTTTAACAACTAAGGTACACACTTCTCTTCAAATGTTGAAAAAAACCACATGGTCTAAACAATTTCGCAGTATTTATACTTGGATAAAGGCGGGAAAGGCTTCATCTAGCATTATCTCAAAGCTACAAGCACTGAATAACGTGATTTGTTTATTTTTTAGCGATTTTGTAGAGCAGTCGAATATGACTGGATACGGCCGGCTTGAACAAATAAAGGGGAATTAAATAGGCCGGTTACGGCCGGTTTGAACACTAAAGGGTTAAGTCATCCATATGAAATAGATGGCTTATTTTCTTGTTGTCAGTTTTATAACTATACCCTGTTATGTTAAGTTCACATGAATTAGAGCTATGAAAAAATAAGAGGTGAAAGTAAGTCACCTTGGAAAATGCCACAGTCGATGCTGATAATGTTTGTACTTAGTACTTCATTAAAATGAGATAATTAGAGATTCATGTTCCACGATGACATATGCTTCAGAAATTTTGAAGATGTTTAGGAATTTCTAGATCCATGAATGAGGTATGCTGTTAAAAGTCTTTTTGTAATCAATCCATATGGAACTGAGATTTCTGTGCTTGTTATGACAGTTCTCATGGATCATGCAATTAATTAGTTGATCTTTGCATTCATATGAGCCTCATTGGCACCCCTTTTGTCCAGTAGGGAAAATATTGTTCTCTTCCATAAATGCATGTTTTCTCCATGAGAATAGATGTTAAAAATTTATAATTAGTGTGTAAACAGGTTGTGGGCCAATAGTTTTTTTTAACTTTGATTTCATTATACTTTGGGACTGGGCAAAGTAATACCATTTGCTATCCAGTTGTTTTCTCAAGATCTTTCATAATTTTATTGAACAGCTGGACTAATATTTCATGTGCACATGAGCAATGAAAGCCAAGAATTTGGCACCCTATCTTTACCAGGGGATTTCCACTTATGAGCCTTCATGAGTGTCATCCATAGGTTGGCTGTTGAGGTCTCTTCCCATGCTTGTTCTTGTGAATTTTTGTAGAATCCTTCTGTGCATCTAATCCAGTCTACATTTTTATTGTATATTTTCTTATCACTCCAAATCTTTTCCAAAAGTTTTCAACTTTTTCCATGGGAGGTGGGGAGAAGATCTTCAATGGTTATTTTTTCCTTCCCTATTTCTCTGTTAAATGTTTTGGCACTAGGTGTAAATAGCTTATTTTCTTTGTAAAAATTGTTTCTTTATTGTTTCTTTTCTCAAATCTGTATATTCTTTGAACTTTTGTTTGATCTTTTGTTTCAGTGTTTTTTTTTGTTGACATCAGTTCTTCTCTTGATGAAAATCCATCCCATCATCTTTCTTCCTTTTCTGGATCTTACATCATTTCCAGAGACTAGTTCATTTAATATTAATATTTTCTCTCTCATTAATTAAATTTCATTTTCAATTTTACTTCTCCAGTATGGCTTTCTTCTCAAGTTTGGTTTCCATTGATATCTTACAACTGTAAGCTCATTCAGGATTTGCTGCTTCATTTCCATCATAGACTCTATGTGTTCTTCAGTAAATGCGCTATACCATTTCTATACCAGTTTCCCAGTTATTTTTATCAGGTTCATCAGAATTTCTTATTTCTTAAGACCTTTGCATGATTTGGTCAGCTGACAGTTTTTCAATTAAGCCTTGATCTGATTCTTCATTTCCTTCCTGATTATATTTAGGCTATTTTTAACTGCACACTTGATTGTGATTATTTCAGTACCTGAGTCTATTATTTCTGAAGATATCCCTCCTAACATTTGCTAACTTGTTTTTATCCATCTGCTATCTTGATTTTGTGTTCTCCATATTTTGAATGGGGTTACAGTGTGTCTCTCTTGAAATGGCCTACCTAGTGCATAGTAATAAGCTTATATTAATTCTTTACACTATTCCTAGGTTCATTTGGTCCTCTGGCTTTTTTATTTTTGTGGTGGTTGTGGTAGTGAACTTGGGGGATTTGAGTTGTGGCAGTTCTCATTCAAGTGACCATCCAGGTTTGTATTTGATGAAGAGTTTGTACCAGTGGATGACTTTTTGACATCAGACTGGCTACCCACTGAGGGAATACCTCCAGATTAACCATAGGATAAGCAGTTTGGTGTACTGTTTTAATTTTTCTTTTTGTTTCATATTATTATTATTATTATTATTGTTCAGTAGTTTTATTTTTATAACGTGCTTTCACTTCACTACCGAGCGCAGCTCTGTGTGCCTTGGGTATGTGCTGTGGTTTGCTGTGATGCTCTTATGGTTACTGTATTGAAAGTGTTTTGCGTAGGATGTGTGCAGTGCCCAATAGTGCAATTTTCTGTATGTTATATATATTTGTAAGTCCTGGTGTTTTTGTTATGTATTTGTCTGAATATTTTTTTTATTATACCTAAGGCACCTACTATGATAGGAATTGTTTCTGTTTTTAGATTCCACATTCGAGTTACCTCTATTTCCAGGTCTTTGTATT
>NC_068989.1:31551111-31557995 GCF_001194135.2 Octopus bimaculoides | reverse complement strand
GGTTATTTTCATTTTCATAGTATCGTAATTATTAGGTTTCCCTTCGTTATTTCCAGGCTTTATATTGTTTTGCCTTCCTTTTCATTCATATGTTTGTCTGTAGTGTTCTGGATTGGTGCTTTTTGTACATTATTATACATCTCTACGGTCTGGGTTTGTTGTTTTTTGTTTACTTCGTTTTTGCCGGAAATTTTACGTTTGTCCTCGTGTTTTACTATCTCAGTGTTTATATTATTATTTGGCATTGCTGTGTGACTACTATCTAGATTTTCCTGATGTATTTTTCCTTTCAATTGTTCTATTTATATTTCTGATATTTTTTTTTGCTTTTAGAATATATCTTCATATGTTAGCTAGTTTGTTAGGGCTCATTGTTTTATCGAGGTCTTTGTTTACATTATTTTTCTTCCATATTTTATATGTATGTGTTGTTGCGTTTTCGTTTTTTGGGTAGAGCACTGCTGTGAAATAAGCGTGTAGGATCGAAATGTATTCCTCACGTGTCCATTTATGCTGTTTTAGTTTTGTTTGCGGGACATGAGGAACAATGTCCGGCCCTTTATTTTGATGGTTGTCGTTTTCGTAGGGTACCGGTTCGTTCATTTCTGTTGTCAGATTGTTTTGCACGTTCAGATCTTCGTACTTTTTGTGTAACAAGCACTTCTCGGTTGTTATTTTTGGGTGGAATAATACCGGTGTTATTTAATCTGTTTGTAATTTTTTTGTACATGCTGTTTGGGTTCGGAGATGGTCTGATGTTGAGGTAACACGTGTGTTTATGATCGCTGTGTGGGTAGTGGAGGTATCAAGTTAAAATGCATCATTATATTTGGAAAAATAGAAATAAATTTCAATGAGTATTACTTACTCGGATATAGTCCAACCCTTTGTCAGCTGTATGAAATAACAGAAAAAGTTCTATAAATTGGACGTAAAATATACATTACTTTTTATTATGTTTGTGTGTATGTGTGAGTTTGGAGGGATTATCATCTGGGTGAATACCGTGGTGGCTCTCAGTTATGTTCCAGGTTACAGCTTACCACATTGATTAGTATTTAATGTCTATAATTACTATTAGTTGTCATTCACACTGTAAATTCCTCTGGTGGGTAATTATTCACTTCACTGGACAGTAATATTGTCTGGAGTGTATAATGGCAATAATTATAATGATATAGAACATGGAGACTTATTCACCCTCAGAGTTTATTTCCTCTTATTTTACAATTTTATATAGCATAATTTTATGGACTTTATGACTTACACATGTTTTCATTGCACTGATTACAGGCACTTGCAGATGCAACCTGGCACAGTTTGTTTTGGTGCAGCTTCTTCAGGGTCTGTCCATTTGGCTAGTTTCAAACAAATGGAGTTATTTGTTAGTTAGGGTTCGGGTGGAGGTTGAAACTGAAATCTGATCTGTTTGTAGGCTTGCGCGGTTGACCTCAGATTCACACCAGTTGTTGTCTGATCAGTGTTTTGTAGTAGTTGGGTATGCTGTAGCCTTCTTTTCAAGTGTAGTGTTTGGTGCTGTTTATGTTTTGCAGTATACTTCGAATAGAATATATGCTAAATTTGTTAAGGAAGGCCATGAATTTTTTTGAGTTTAGGATATGTTCTTCTATCCATCCTTTCACACTCAGCTGTGGATGGAGCATTGGATTATCTAGAATTTTTTTTGAAATTTCTTCAATGTTTTGCTATGTTTACGTAAGCATCTTAAGGCCTGTTCAAATCTGGTATTAAGTAAATTTGTTTCTTTTTATGCAAATATTTTGGTATAATTCTTCTATACATGACTCACATCTATTTTTCCCTACCCAGTATAGTTTAGCTGTACAGGTTATTTCTCACTCCATATTATAGCTATGGTTCCTGTCTGTAGTTGAGCAGATTAGTTTGCTTAGGCTCATATGATTCATCTTATTTCTATTCCTATATGAGTTTAAGTGATTGGCTAGCCTTCTCTTGGAATTAAAAAAGCTGAACCATATATTATGTCCTTCCCTCAGAATTGATTCTGCATCTATAGACTTAGTTCTTCATCAAACATCTTGAGTCTAATGGGCATACTGCATCTCTGGCACAATTACAGTGACCTAATTCCATGTTTCTATTATTTATTGTGTCATGGCTCTTGCTAGATGTCTGTGCTATCCTTGTTTCTATCGGTGAAGTATTTTTTCTAAGCTTTCTATGCATAGGTGATTGTGTGCTGTTATTTCTAGTGGTTCACACTCCCTGTCTAGTCGAGGTATCAGTTTGTATTAGGGTTGTTTCCTTTTGACTGCTGATTCTTAGATTATTACCCGCCCTCATTACAGTGTGTGTTATTTTGGTGTTATTGTTCTGATCCCTTTTGTTCTTAACTGTTTCTACCTTTTCATTCAGATTCATATTATCAATATTTTCATTGATAGATTCATATTTCTTGTGTTGTCTACTACTTTCACTGGTCCTCGCATTGTGTGATAGGTTATGACTAGTGGAAAAGTCTTCTCGCATTGTGTGATGGGTTATAACTAGTGGAAAAGTGAGTCGGACATTGTGCATATTGAATATTCTTGGGAAAGTGTTTCTCGATCATGGTGCAAAACTGCTTCAGAATACTGGACAGTATTTGTTTCCCAAATGTAGCATTATACCACAGAGTAGTCCTGGAATTACTATTAGTTTTGATATTATTAAGTATTATGTGGTTGTTAGTGTTAGGGCCTTTCTTATTTCTGTGGTGGTTGTTTGGGTGTGTAGGGCATTATTGTATTTCATTGTTGTGTTTTGTATATATGTGCATCTGGGGTGGTTTGCTACATTTCTAATACGGAGCATTCTATGGTTTCTACTGTTATTTTCACTTGGTAGTTTCACAAGAGATTCACCTGTGTTCGAATCTTTTTTATTACCATTCAAGCTGTTTATTCTTTGATTGTATCCTATGTATTCATTCCTGTCTTTTTTTTTTTTTTGGTTCCTCTATCTTCTTGTAGGGTTTTACTAGGTTTTTATGGTTATATTTTTGTGTATTTTGGTGTCTGACAGGTAACCTTATTATATATATATATATCTATTTTGATTTCGTTTCCTAGGCTATACACTAATTTTTCTTTGTATCCTACCTCCTCCAACACTTTGTTATAATAATTCTCATTTTGCTTAAATATCTCCTCATTAGCTGACAGTCTTGATTTGTGGGTGGAAATGTTTAAGACTATAAATAGGGTTAATCACTTGGGGTGATTGCTATTATAGTGAATGTATTTAAGGTTTTTATTAGGTTTATGGTATGGTTTGAATAGGCTAGTACTTAGGTCTAGTGCAACATCTAAGGAGTTGACTGTGTCATGCTCCTCCTCTATTGAAATGGAAAGTCCCATGCCTTTGAAGAATTTGAATAATGTTTTCCTTTGTCTTTCCATTTCCCAGGCGAATAGTGTGTCACCCCTGTATAAGCCTCCCGCAATTTTTTGAAATTCTTTGTTTATGCAGAATAAAATATAAATTCCTACTAGATCAGTTACCTGGGCAATATATATATTGTATACATGTTTCCAAGTCCATTTGCTTTACTGATAATATGGGCCCTACTCTCATCAATGTATAATTAAAATATGATAAAAGACTTGTAATCTTTCTGGGCCCTGGTGCTACAACACCCAATTCACTCACCTCAAGATACAAATGGTCATGATGTACAGAAAGTTTGGGATATGTAAGTCTTGAAGAGCCCATCACTCTCAAGGTTTAATCACAGTTGGAATGACTATCATAAGGGATTTTACCTGATGTTTGAATAACTATTGTACATGTGAGCATAAATATGAGAAATTGACTGACTGACAAATTTCGTCCTTATTATATATGTAATAGATTCTATTGTCGATAACCACAGTTCTGGAGCTGATTGCTTATGTTGTTTTTCTTTATTTTGTAACAATTAGTGCAGCTTGTCATAAATATTTTGAATAATGTATTTTCAAATTTATTTTATCTTTCATTACAGGCCTGGCTGTCACCTTGAGGCTACAAATCTCCAAGAATTGAAACATTCCAATCCAGAAACTTTTGGCTTTCAGTATTCCCCACATTCTCACATGATAATTCTGCTTTCTAGATTCACTTCTCTGTGAGTTTTCTGGTGGAAAGGAAACAGCATCAAGTTCAGGAGACTAGCATCTGCGTCACCAGATAAAAGATGATATAATGAAGAAGGCCCTAAAATATCCCAGACTCTGTTGTTTCTTTTCTTTTATTTTATTTTGTTAGTTGTTTTTTAAGACTGTTATATGAATTTCTTCTTACATTCTTCAACAATGCATTTCTGTAGAACAATGGGCATGTAGTTGCCATAACTACTAATGCCTAATCAATCATCAGTTGCAGGGGATTAGCTATCAATTTTGCAAACTAAAGAGTAATGTTGTTTGTTCTTGGAAAAAGAGAACATTACTAGTAATGGTTGGCATCAGCAAAAAGTTAAACAAGTTCACAAAATTGAATAAGAATATGTACTATGAGAAGTGTATTCTAACATTTGGGACATTAATGTGTGTTGCTGCAAAGGGGCTAAATATAGCCTTCCAACTAGCTTCTCATTGTTTTCCCTAAGAAGGGCTCTGCTTAGAACATTTGAATTCACATCTCACATGTTATCTGAACAATGTTTTGTTTCTATCACGTCATCATTATCGTCTGTCTTTATTGTTATCATCACCATAATTCATTGTTATTCATCTACAAAAACATCAGTCCATGGAATTAATTTTTTAAACAATTGGGGTAATTTCAGTTTGTTAAAAATATTTTTTAACATTATTTATATTCTATAACAATCAATGTATGAATATGTGATTGGGTGTGGGAGATCATTTTACTGTATTTATATATTGAGATTTCTGTTTATGGGTTAATGATTAATATGAATATAGTGATTGGTATCAGACATGTTGCTGTAAGATTGGGGCAGCGGGGTACAGTGCATAGAGAGCAAGAAAGAGAGAGAGGAAGGACAATAAAGAAAGTAAATAAGGATGTATACTGAAATTATTCATGCATTAAAAAACCACATGTATGTATATATGTGTGTGTGTGCATGTATGTATATGTATATATTTATATATATATATATATATATTTATATTATAAAAGATGTTGACATATCTGTATACTTATGTTTCTCCCTCTCTCTTTATATATATATATGTTTATGTGTGTGTGTATGTGCATGTGTATATGTGTATGTATATATATATATATATATATATATATATATATATATGTGTGTGTGTGTGTGTGTGTGTGTGTGTGTGTGTGTGTGTATATATATATATATATATATATATATATATACACACACACACACATAAATGGTATATCGTTCACTTGTTGATATATTCAGTAAAAAAAATACTCATTACACTGGGAGATGAATGTCATTTAATGAATGCAGAAGTTATACTTAAGCTACTTCAAGTTTCATGCTTGGATAGTGAAGAAATTAGACAGGCTTATATAGTGTACAATGTGCAATCTGACAATTGTTGAGACTCAAATAATAAGTCTATTTAGATGTATACACACAAGATTAACGATATTCTTTATTTCCCTCATGTCTTTTAATATTTTGTTCTTGTTTTGTCTTGTAATGTTTTCTTGGTTCTTTTCTCACATTTTCTTATGGTGTAGCCATGTCATTTGAGCCTGAACAATTGCTGGATCATGCATTGTGTGTTATACAAGCCTGTGTGCTTACTATGCTATCCTGAGCATAGTAAGTTGCTCATATTACTATGCTATCCTGAGCATAATAAGTTGCTCATATGTAACTCCTGTATTCATTAAATTATATATATATATATATATATATATATATATACACACATACACACACACACATATATGTATATATATAAACACACACACATATGCATGGCCTTATTCTTTTTTATAGAAATTGCTAACGGTGCTCACTAACAACATATACTAGATGTGTATAGAGACTGATCTATGTTTGCCTATGCGTAAAGTAAACAAAGAATGTAACTTTTCTTCTCAATCTGCTGGTATACAGAAGAAACCAACAAGTTGATTAAATGAAATCGTTGTTCAGAAATATATTTGTTTATGTTACATTTGAGTAAATACTTGCAAACATTCACACACACACAAACGATGAAATACACATGCAATTTATGTATGTATGTATTTTTAAAATTATGAATAGCTGCCATGGTGAAAAATATCCAATGTATGGAATTGAGGCAATATTACATTAAAATAGCCATCTACATATCATACTTAATGTTTATACTCCTTTGTACAGGAAAGTTACTGCAGTTTTTGTCTGAAAAAAATGTGGATGTGCTGTGTTTAAAAAGCATTATATATCAAAAGGAATCAAAAAATTATCTCATCAACAGCTAGTGAGAATGCCAGCTATATTTCAGTATATTTAGGCCTAGTCAATTATGTGAACTTGCTGAGACCCCATATCAGAGGTGACAAATCTCTTCTAGGTATATGTCTAGCTGCAAGCACATATCATTGACGAGGGCCCCAAAAGACTGAAATGGAATTGGTGTTCTCACCAGTTGCACAGCATGTCTATTAGAGATTTTATCTTGGATGAAAACCACAGTAACTTGCTTATCAAGAGTGTGTATACATTCCATGATGCAAAGATGGCTATTGTAATTTAACACTACTTTTGATTGAATACACTGGATTTTTATTCAGCCCGGCGGCTATTTGCAATGGCAGTGAATGTATTAGTCATTGTTTCCTATATAAGAGGTGACAAATCTCATCTAGACAAGTGGCTGGTTGCAAGTATATGTCATTGACAATGCCCAAATGCATCTGGTGTTCTCAATAGCTGTTGC
>NC_068989.1:31546332-31548266 GCF_001194135.2 Octopus bimaculoides | reverse complement strand
ATTATTGTATTTATTATTTATATTATTAAATTTATTATTATCATTAAAAGAATTAAATTTAAATCTATTATTGTCTCCATTACAATTATGTTTATGGTTATGTAATTTATTATCATAATACTTATTATTCTTACCATAATTACCTAAATAGAAATTATAATTATAAAGGTTATGTTTATTAAATAGATCATTAATATTATAATCATTACTAATAAAATTATAATTATACTTCGGATTATTAAAAAATTTAATATCATTAGTATATCCCGCCTCGCGAAGGGCTTTATTGTAATAAGGTGCATGTTTTTCGAAGATCTCTAAATTGGATGAAAGTAATTATATTCTCTTACCTATAGTAAATGTTAACGAGTTTTTAATAGAGGGTGGATGATTACTTTTTGCATGAATGTATAATTACCATAAGAGGTTGGATATTACCTGTAGATAAGTTAAAATTAGCATCTAGATAATTTATATTATAATTCTCATTATAAATAGTAATCTTTAATCCATTTCTTTTAAACATATATATATTCTCTTCTTATATAATTCTAGTGTTCTATTGGTGCAATTCTTAGTAATAAAAGGTCATCCCTATTTATGTAGGGATGACTTTCAAGTTGAAGCTCTGATAATAAATATATACCTACTAAATCAGTTACCTCTGCTGAATCAGGTACCCCCATTGGTATATCAAAATAGTCCCTAGTATCTTTCCTAGCCCACAACTTATTATATTTAATCAACGATTTCCTAGCCATTTTAACTACATTGACTTCATCATAAGTCATACCTACCTTCTTCATTGCATAAATTAGGGCCTTATTAAGTACAATCTCATTAATAGAAGAATAATTATCAATATCTATTTGAATAAATTTATATCTATTTTTATCTTTAATATTATTAAACCATTTTAAAGTATCTACATTACTATTCCATAATTTAAGGTAATTAATATCATTAAATATATTTATCTAAAATGATCTTACTTAATTTACCTAGGACAAAATTTGCAAGGACAAATAAGCCTAACTTTAGGGTCAGAATAAAAATTATCCCTATGGTCTTTCAAAGTAATTCTATGGTACATAAGGTTCAGTCTTATTATCTAATTCATATTTCAACATTATTAATTTAGAAGCCTTATTTATAGAATATAAAGTATTATCCGGAGCAATTTTATATTTTTTATTAACTTCTTTTTCTAATAGGTAATCATATAATTTGACATGTAGGTTACACAGGTTCCTAGTTTTATCTGATTGTACTTATAATTCCATCCATATTTCTAAATTATTTTATTTTAATAGCTAGATTTCTTAAATAATCATTATATCAATTTGGATATTTTGAAATTTAATATTTTTCACTACCTTCCAAATATTATCTTCTAAAATCTGTAAATCCCTATTATACGGGGATTCTTTTCAAGATTTAAATTTAGAATTAATATAATCTAAATTATCTACATCATTATTATTAGTAACATTATAATTATTATTAAAGTAGATAAATTAAATACTTATTCTAATAATAATAATAATGAGGACTAGAATATAATTAATTGTACAGGTAGAGATAAGACTAAATGTAAATTTAATAATAAATGCAATTTGAAGGATGTCGTGTATAAATGCATAGTGACTTTAATAGACGGGAATAAACATAATGGTTATAATTTAAATAAGATTTATATAGGATCGACTTCTAATAAAATTAAATTACGGGTGACTCAACATATGCACTCCTTTAAGAATAGAAATTTGATTAATTCTACTGACCTTAGTAAATATATTTGGGAACTTAAATCTAAAAATATTAAGTACATTTTACAATGGGAGATAGTTTGTAAGGCGAAATCCTATCGTATAGGTAATAATTTTTGTAAGCTGTGTACTAATGAATTTAAGGAGATATTATTAATTAATTAT
>NC_068989.1:31544928-31545690 GCF_001194135.2 Octopus bimaculoides | reverse complement strand
GGATGTATTAGTATAACGCTCGGGAATAGAGAAAATCTTTAACGTTTCGAGCCTACGCTCTTCAACAGAAAGGAACACAGAAAGAAACAAGGAGAGAAAAAATATGTGTAGTGGTCAGCGATCTATCATGGCGAATGCCGGACAGAAGGATCACACAGGAGAGTTAAGAAGAAGGGAAGATAACAAGAAGTAGTGATCCCAAAACGAAGGTGCGTGTGTGTGAGAGAATGCTGGTGATCTTAATGTATGCATGTGTGTATGTAGGTGTGAAGGTGTGAAAATGTGGGGATGGGAATTGGTCAGTGCTAGTGTGTGCCTTGTGGTGTGTTGTGAAGTGATATATTGTATGATATGGTGTGATGTGAGGGTGTTGGGAGGTGGGGGATACGAGAGTAGGGAAAGCATAGGTGGAGTGTGGGTGTAAGTGATGGGATGGGAAGGTGGGGTAGGGGTGGGATGGATTATGAGGGAGGGTTAACGATGAAGGGGGGATGTAAATATAATATAAGATATATGATACATATATTATATGCAGCACAAAGTTTTGTCAGTGAATAGGTCGCAGTTTCAGAGAGACAAAAATATTTTGACACAAGTTAAATTTAAATGTTGAAGTGAATCTAACGGGTTTTTTGTGTGTGTTTTTAAATGGCTTATAAACACCTTCCATGCTGCAATTGTTTTTCTTTCAGTACACGCTCTCAGATCAAGTCACTTGCTATGCAAGTACAACTCCATAATATATATATATATATATATATA
>NC_068989.1:31543191-31544365 GCF_001194135.2 Octopus bimaculoides | reverse complement strand
TATATATATATATATATATGTATATATGTGTGTGTGTCTGTGTTTACGTCCCCGTCACTTAGCGGTTCAGCAAGAGAGACTGATAGAATAAGTACTAGGCTTACAAAGAATAAGTCCTGGGGTCGATTTGCTCAACTAAAGGTGGTGCTCCAGCATGGCCACAGTCAAATGACTGAAACAAGTAAAAGAGTAAAGAAAGTATTGAAATACAAGGGGCACTTTCCTTGTTTCTGCCTGTTTCTGTCTCTTGTTTACTCTTGTGGATTCAAGATTGTTGTGAGTTGAAGGGCACGTTGAAAGCCTATGTCAATTAGTGAAGGTGGGTAGTTCCTGGTGATGAGGGTATCCTTTAGTTCATGTAGTCCTGTGTCTCTGGTGTTTGCATTAGAAACTATAGTACATATCCTGATATATACCCTAACCTGCTCTGGGTGTCAAGAACAATGCACAGGCCAAACAAAACACAGTCTACATAAAAGGATGGTTCTGCACAGATCCTAGATCAAAATTCCTCAAAGCAGAGAAATAGCATTCAGCCAACACATTGACATTTGCGCCAATAACAAAAATCCAAGCTTCAGAATTTTTCCTCTCTACCAACTCATGGACGATACAACCTGTAGCCAACGAATAAGTAAAGAGACTCTCTTTATTACAAAATACAGACCCCTTTTGAATGCATCTACAACAAATGATATATCCACCATGGCCTTAGAATAACATAAACACACACGCAAATATTAAAAATGATACATTCAAGAGATTCCCAAGAATTCATTAAAAAATAGTCCCAATCACTGCTGTAATCCATAACAAACCACTTTTAGGTCACTTGACCATTTAAAATCCTACTACTATCATACCACCTGCATTCCTTTATTATTCTCCCTTCTCTTTCTCCTTCTTCTTCCTCTCCACCACCTCGTCCCTAACTTTACTACTATTGCACCTACACAAATTTTATAAATACTTCATTCAAAAGAGATGTCTCATGAATTCAATCACTACTACCATCCACAAGTCACTCCTGCATTCTTCTTCTCCTCCTCATCCTTCTCCTTCTTCCTTGCCAAGAATTCACAAAGACCTCAAACCCACAAGAGAGACAGAAACAAGGAAAATGCCCCTTGTATTTGAATACTATGCAAATATTCTTTAAAAAATTTTTTCTTTT
>NC_068989.1:31540582-31543054 GCF_001194135.2 Octopus bimaculoides | reverse complement strand
ATATATATATATATATATATATATAGTATATATATATAATATGTTTATATATATAATACATATAATATATATATGTGTGTGTGTGTGTGTAACGAGCTTTAGAATGGAAAGACGTTGCTCCTTCAATGGGGATGTATTTCATCCAAGCATACACTGGTTTATCTCCATATCAGTTAATTTTCCTGGAATTTGTTAATTTGTGTTGGTATTACCGTTTATTGATGGTTCTTCTTTGACATCAGTGCTCAAAACTTATGAAGTCCCAATTGTCGTTATAGATGCTTACATCTATCTTATATAGGAGAACAGAATTTTAATAATGCAATATAAAAAAAATCGTGAGTGTGAACACCAAAAAAATCAATTTAATTATATTACAGTCAATTTCACATCACCTACACACATCCAATTTCTCACTTTCATTCATATTTTACAATTAAAATTGCATTATGAATTTAAAAGGTAAAAATCTCTTCAGGGCAAAATCAACATATATACATTCACATCCTAAAGGATGGAGATTTCCTCACTGACTGAATAGTAGCATGTGTGTGTGTGTGTGTCGGCATGTGTGTTTTGGAATTCCATTCTAAAAATAGCTAGAAGTTAAACTACGACCACAGTGGACAATGGCTAGTTGCAGTCCTGAACATCTAGGTCATATTACCATTCACCCTTAATGGAATTTAGATCTGTTTTTTTTCAAAGGCTGGTTACAACTCAAAAGAATGCAAAGTAAAAATATACGTATTAATAAATATCCAAATTAATACATTTATTTAGCTTCTATTTATTTAATTGAAAGAATTTTAATTTTTATTACAATTCTTTATTTATTTAGATTTATTAAACTTATTTGTTGATAGTTTGGGTTAATATACATATTTAGTTAAACTAATTTTTATATATTTTAATGGGGGCACGATTCACTATGTATCACATGCATGGAGTTAGATTATTCTCAAATGGTGAGAATACATTTCATTTTAAGATTTGTTCCTGTTTATTTTAATTTTATCATTCACAGAATGTTTGTTTAAATATAATTCATTATTTAAAATTTATTAAATATATATATATCTTTTCCTTGTGAATATAACAAGCACTCTATCCCTCATTTATTTAATATAATTGTTAATTGATTTATTTATATATATCAGCTGATAGTAAGGGTTTCAATGTGTATTCTATTTGGTTAATATTATATAATCATTAGTTCTAGATATTGATTTATTCACATAATACCTATTTAATTATATTTATTTCAATTTACTAGATGTATATCTATTTTTATAATGTTTATTTAATTTAAATTTATTAAACGTATATTTAATCCTGTGTGGACAACAAAATCCTCTTTCTCTCTTATTGTTGATTAATTTCTGCTTGGATGTAATGATCTGGAAAATTTCCTCTACGCATAAGTCATACCTTTTTCTTCCAGTGCTAAAAGATTTTGCCTAATTACTTCCCACTTCAGTGTATAGTCTTTATTTTAATCCTTAACTGCCCAAATTAATCTACTTAAACTAGTCCTAGCTTCTTTTCTCTTATCTCTAAAAGTGCTTTCATGGTTGGCTATCCTTTTCTTTATATAATTTTCCATGGAACCTATATAGTAGTAATCCTGCCCCTCAGACATTACTTTACACATATATATTAGACTTTTTTCTCCACAAAAATTTCTTAATGGACATCTATCTTTATATTTATTTGCACAATCACAGGTTTTGTTATCACGATCGGGTCAGGTAGGTTGCTGATGCCTGTCGCTGTTTCCTTGTTAATAATGCTGTGCCTATTTTTCCTGTTTTCAGGGTTATTTTCGCTATGTTTATTTCTTATGTTATGGGTCTTAACTAATGATTAACTTCTTTCTTTTTCTTATCTACCTTAATATTTATATTGTAACTTATTTTACATCTGTTGTTGCTACTATAAGACTCAGCACATATATTTAAATCATTTGCATTAGTGTTTTTATTATCATTTTTGTTATTATTATTATGTTTATTTTTTCTTTGTGTTGGTTGCAAGTTTATATTTTTCAGTCTTAGTGGGAAGTCATTAAAGGTTACTTCCCTTCCTTTGCTTGTTGTGTATTTCATACTATCATTATGACCTTCGTCATTTTGGCCATTCTAGAAATCATTTAATTTTTTAGTATTTTGTGCAGATATAATTTGTGCAATGTTTTTGGAAATGCAGAAACCTGCCCTTAATTTGTGAGTTTATTATTTTGTGATATTTGTTTTCCCTTGAAAAATATTTAGAGATAGCTTTGTAAAATAATTTCAATATACTGGTTCTAATTTATTTTGCAAATGGTATTATGAACCATACTATATTTTCATAGCAATTCTTTTTACGGTAATTTTTCTGGAGGTTAATTACATTTATACATGGGGTGCAACGTTTTACAGAATTGTTATAAATATTACCATTTAGGTTTTCCATTTCTACCTTTTTTTA
>NC_068989.1:31538629-31540572 GCF_001194135.2 Octopus bimaculoides | reverse complement strand
TTTAGTATTTTGTGCAGATATAATTTGTGCAATGTTTTTGGAAATGCAGAAACCTGCCCTTAATTTGTGAGTTTATTATTTTGTGATATTTGTTTTCCCTTGAAAAATATTTAGAGATAGCTTTGTAAAATAATTTCAATATACTGGTTCTAATTTATTTTGCAAATGGTATTATGAACCATACTATATTTTCATAGCAATTCTTTTTACGGTAATTTTTCTGGAGGTTAATTACATTTATACATGGGGTGCAACGTTTTACAGAATTGTTATAAATATTACCATTTAGGTTTTCCATTTCTACCTTTTTTTATTTCCTATCCTATTTAAGTTTTTATTTTTAAGTCGTCACAATTTTCATTATTATAGTGTTTTGTTTTTGGCCTTCTATTATCTTTAAATTTTATTAGTTCCTCACTGTTTCTATCTTTGCTATTTGTTTTTTGCTTTATTTATGCCTTCTATTTGTTTCTTGGTATTTATTCTTATAGTATTATCTATTTTATATCAAATTCCATCTGTAATAATTTTATCCATGTTTATTTTCCTATATTTTAATCTCATTATTATGGATTCCATTTTGTGTATAGTTCTTATTATTAGAATTTACGTTTGGTTCTTAGTATTCTAATTTTTGTTTGTATCTTGCTTTATGCATATAGTTCTTATTATTAGAGTTATCCTTTGGTCCATAGTATTTTAATTTTTGCATATATCCTGCTTTTCTTAGTGCTAAGTTATAATAGTCCACACTCTGTTAAAAAATTTTTGGACAAAAATAAGGACTATATGCTGAAGTGGGAAGTAATTAACTGGGCAAAATCTTATAGCACTGGAAGAAAAAGGTGTGACTTATGTATAGAGAAGATTTTTCCAGATCATTACATCCAAGCATAAATTAATCAACAATAAGAGAGAAAGGATTTTGTTGTCTACAAAGGATTAAATATACATTTAATAAATTCAAATAAATAAAATTAATTAGATATTATAAGAATAGATATACATCTTGTAAATACAAATAAATATAATTAAATAAGCATTATGTGAATAAATCAATATTTAGAACTAATGATTATTTAATATTTATCAAATAGAGGAATACACATTGAAGCCCTTACTATCAGCTGATGTATCTAAATAAATTAACAATTATATTAAATAAATGAGGGATAAAAAGCTTGTTATATTCATAAGGAAAAGAAATATATATATATTTCATAAATTTTAAATAATAAATTATATTTAAATAAATACTCCTTGAATGATAAAATTAAAATAAACATAGGAACAAATTTTAAAGTGAAAACTACTCTCACCATTTGAAAATAATCTAACTCCATGCATGTGATACATAGTGAACTGTACCCCCATTAAAAAATATAAAAATTAGTTTAACTAAATATATAATAACCCAAACTATCAACAAATAAGTCTAATACATCTAGATAAATAAAAATTGTAATAAAAATTGAAATTCTCTCAAATAAGTAGAAGTTATATAAATATAATTTGGATACTTACTAATATATATATATTTATTTTTCATTTTTTTGACAAGTGGGTAGGGGTAGGAGTGGCAGCCAGCCTCTAAAAATAACAGATCTAAATTCCATTAAGGGTGAATAGTAATATGACCTAGATATGCAGGACTGCAACTAGCCATTGTCCACTGTGGTCGTAGTTTAACCTCTAGCTATTTTTAGAATGGAATCCAAAGACACACATGCTGTTATTCAGTCTGTAAGGAACTCTTCATCCTTTAGGATGTAAATGAGTATGTGTCAATTTTGCTCTGAAGAGATTTTTATCTTTTAAATTCATAATGTAATTTTAATTGTAAAATATGAATGAAGGTGAGAAATTGAAACATGTGCTGGCAACATGAAATTGACTATTGTATAAATGGGCCATTTTCTTTGTATTATATTATATATAATATA
>NC_068989.1:31535779-31538325 GCF_001194135.2 Octopus bimaculoides | reverse complement strand
GTCTCAGTAGTGGTCTCACGAAGCTCCTTCCGGAATTCCTCATGAGAAGTGCGTGAGGTCGGCTATGTTTCAATCTCGTGTTTGTTGGTATATCTGTAGCGCTGCTTCTAAGTTATGTGTTATACGTACAGCTTCTCTCTTTTTTTTTTGTTATAAACAATACATGAGCATGTTATTAAGAATGAACCTACACACATCCAGATGTAGTTAAATAATATATTGATTACCAACTTCCATCCTGTTGTTAATTTGGGTCCTAGTTTGTGTATGAGTAATACTTCCTTAATTCTTAAATTACCCAAATTTCTTTCATTGTCCTCAATTGTAACTGTTATGCTTTTGTCAGTGTTCCGGCATCTGTCTAGATGTTTTCTGAAGGAGGAGGCTCTCGTATTCAGATGTTCTTTGATGCGGACGTGTAACGGTCTTGTTGTGCTACCCACATAGAACTTGTTGCATTTGTTACATTGTATTCTATACATAGCATTTACCCGTTTGCATAAATCTGTGTCATGGATGGGACAATTTGTTAATGTGCATTGATTGTTATCCCTTATTTGTTTCTTTGTGAGGTGTTCTCTCAGAGAGGGGCCAGAGTGGGCTAATTGTATGTTTAGCCCTTCTCTTCTTATGGCTGTTCGGATGGCTGTAGTTATCCTATTGCTAAAATGGGGTATTTTAAGGAAGCATGTGTTGCTGGGTTTTCTATGTATTCGGCGTGTTGTTCGTCTTGGGTACTTAAGCCGATTTGTAATGGATATAGGATACCCGTTGGTTTTCAGTATTTCTAGGAAGTGTGTAGTGTGGGTCATCTTGTTCTCCGTTCTGCTGCACTTGCCTTAGATACGTGCAAGTTCATTTCTGCCGTATCCTATTTTGGCACCGAGTGGAAGTGCTGAATTGTATTGGACAAACATATCTCTACTGGCTGCTTTCCTGTAGAACTCGGTGTGGATCTCCCCTTCTTCTGTTATATTCAGTTTGAAGTCAAGTAATGATAGTGGCCCAGTAGTGTCGGGATGTTTTATAGTGAACTTTATGTTCATGTCCATGCTATTGAACGTCGTGAATATTCTCTCAGCCTCTTCACGGGAGGTTGTGAATATGAGGATGTCATCTACGTACCTGGTGAAGAAGGCGCATGAGCAGCAGATGTTGAATGCTCGACGTTCCAGATGGTTCATATAAGTGACGGCAGTAGGCCCGAGAGACTGGATCCCATGGGGAGACCTGTTGTCTGTTTGTATATATGGTCCTGGAAAGCGAAGTAGGTGTTGTCCACGATGATGGACAAGAGTTGGTGTATATCACCTGTGGTAAGTCCGAAGCATTGGATGTTGGAAGTTATTATGCAGTCAGTCAATAGGTTGACCACTGAGTGTGCTGGCACCGTTGTGTACATTGAGACGTCAAGACTAAAGACGTATCTGTTTTGCCTGAGTTGGTTTAGGGGTAATTGGTGCAATCTTTTGATGATTTCGTCGGAGTTCTTGACGTGTCCCGGAAAGGTGGAGAGTATGGGTTTCAGGATGTGAGAAAGTAACCAGGATATTTTATATAGAGGTTCTTCCACGCTGGAGGCGATGGGTCTAATCTGGATCGTGTTGCTTTTCTTTTGTGTCTTAATGAGGTGATAAAATCTGGGTAATCTACTGTTCTTTGTGATGAAGTTGTTCTTAGATTTATTATGTATTTGTCTCCATCTACAGATGTCTGTCCATGCGGTGTTAATTTGGTCCTCAATCCTGGTCGCAGTTATATCTGTCACTTCAGAATATAGTCTGTCATTGCTTAAATGTTCTTGTGTCAGTCTATCATATATTTCACGAGAAATCACGCAGATTTCTTTCCCTTTATCTGTTGGTAAGTATACAAGGTTTTTGTTTTTTAGTTTAATCAGTATTTAAAGTTGCGCCTTGGTTAAAGATGGGGTTATTTTCGATTCCTTCATTACGATGACTGTTTCAATCTGGATAGTTTGTGGTTGAGTTCTTGGTTGGTTGGGGTGGGTGAAGTGGGTGGTCTAATTGGTACGTAGAAAATTTGCCGGGTGTGTTGTTGTTCTTCTTTATTACCGATAGCCATTTGAGTTAGTATGCTGTTCAACAAAAGTTGGCTTCCAGGTCGAATAAGATTTTTCATTCGGCTGTTGGCTCAAGATAAATTTAGGGTCCAGGCTGAGAAGTTCTAGTTCTTCATGGGAGAATGACCCACTCAAGTCTGTGACTAGGGATTTTGTTGCTGATGGTCTGTTGGCGTCCTCGGTGTTAGTGTTATCTCGTTCTGTGGACGTATCCTGTTCATCTGTGTTGGTGTAATAGGTCGAGTTATGTCGGTATTTGGTATAAAGCCACTGGAATTTAAGTCTGAGGAGTTTCTTCTCTTGGTCAATGCAGTGGTAGTAGCATCGGTCAATAGATGCTGTTGTTCTTCGGTATGTATTTCACTGGTTGATCTGATGCTGGATATTATTTCAGATAAATTGAGTATATGCTCATTGCTCTAGCTTCGCCACAGTCAAATGACTGAAACAAGTAAAAGAATAT
>NC_068989.1:31528624-31535397 GCF_001194135.2 Octopus bimaculoides | reverse complement strand
ATATATATATATATATATATATATATATATATATATATATATATAAATACAATGAGCTTCTTTCAGTTTCCATCTACCAAATCCACTCTCAAGACTTTGGTTGGCCCAAGGCCATAGAAGACACTTGCCCAAGGCGCAGTGAGACTGGACCAGGAACTGGGTGATTGGGATGTAGCTTCTTACCACACAGTCACTTCTGCATATAGATGAATTATATCAGGTATTAACATCTGAGAAGACATTGCTTAATGAAAGATGTGAGAATGTTACATCTTGTACACACTATTCTAAATACGTGTTTAGAAAATTTTACTAAGTGTGTATATCTGTACACATATGTATCCATTTATAAGTGTATATACATGTGTATATGTGAATAACCATATATTTGTGTCTATGCACGCAAGTGCTTGTATACATGAGCATATGATGTTTTGTATTTATCTGATGCCACTGATATGTCATTAAACATTGCTAGAAACAACATCCAAATCTCTCTTAAATCACACAAAGTAAACAGAATTTTAAAAATCTAATTACTGCACTGGAAAGTTCACATTGAGAAAATTCCATTGATGTAAAAATTTTTACGAAAAAGTGGAAAATGTGGATTTCTATAAACTTTTAAAAAGGCTTCACACAGACACACATCTTCAGCTTTATATATTAAGATGATATATAATATATATATATGTATATATATAATATGGTGGAAGCAATGGTTAGGGCAGCGGACTCGTGGTCATAGGATCGCGGTTTCGATTCCCAGACCGGCGTTGTGAGTGTTTATTGAGCGAAAACACCTAAAGCTCCACGAGGCTCCGGCAGGGGATGGTGGTGAACCCTGCTGTACTCTTCCACCACAACTTTCTCTCACTCTTACTTCCTGTTTCTGTTGTGTCTGTAATTCAAAGGGTCAGCCTTGTCACACTGTGTCACGCTGAATATCCCTGAGAACTACGTTAAGGGTACACGTGTCTGTGGAGTGCTCAGCCACTTGCACGTTAATTTCACGAGCAGGCTGTTCCGTTGATCGGATCAACTGGAACCCTCGACGTCGTAAGCGACGGAGTACCAACAACAACAATATATAATATGTGATATATATATATGATATGTATATATGTATATATATATATAATATGTGATATATATGATATATTGGGTTGTCTGGAAAGTTTATGCCGATTTTTAAAGGTAAGAAAAAGGTCAATAAATACTTGCCATTACATTTTTAATCAACCAAATATGAACCATTTTGTTGTACAATGCGTTTCCATCTTTCCTTTAACTTGAAAATATCCTCTTCCCAGAATTAAGGTGGTTTCACGGCAAATAAGTTGAAAGGTAAGCTACTATAAATGGGCACGAACTTTCTGGACAATCCAATATATATATAATATATATATGATATGTTGAAGGTGCATGGCTCAGTGGTTAGTGTGTCGAACTTACGATCGTGAGGTTGTGAGTTTTAATCCCGGACTGGGCTGCATGTTGCGTTTTTGAGCAAGACACTTTATTTCACGTTGCTCCAGTTCACTCAGCTGGTCTTCCATAAAAAAAACCTTGCCCGTACTTGTGCCTCGGAGGGTAACTTTCTAGGTGCAATCCCATGGTCAGTCATGACAGAAGGGGGTCTCAGCATATATGATATGTATATATATGTATGTAATATATATGTATATGACATATATATATATATGTATACAATATATGTATAATGGCTCACTGAAAAACAACAGCTTCTGTAGACCCATTGAATAGATAGAGCAGAAAAAAATGAATTCATCCGATCCTATACCTTTATTAGACCTGATATTGACACTCTTGATGTCATCATGGAAAACTACTGTAGCAAGGCTGATAAGAATAGGGAGAACAAAGTAAAAACTAGAAGTCCCTTAGATCCAGTAGTCCCTCAAAAGAATTAATTCTCCCACCCCGCTGAACAACCAGGCTGATAAGGATAGGGAAGCTGAAGAAGCAACAACCAGAAGTCCCTCTGTGCCAGTGGTCCTACAAAGGAATGGAGTCCTCACCCCATTGGACAACCATAAGAATGCAAGTGCTACGACCAGAAAAGAAGGAAGGAACACGAGTACTAACATAAAGAAGGAAGGGGAGAAAAGGGAAAAGAAGAAATAAAACCGAAACCCCAAACGACCAAACAAAAAACAGAAAAATCAAATATGGAGGCTCCAATGGAATCCAAAACCCTAGAGGAGAAAAGAAATTTGGAATGAAATCAAGGACATGCAAATTTTACCTGCAAGGTAAATGTTGGCATGGAGAAGATGGTACAAACTGCCGGTTTGTTCGCACAAGACCCTTCCAAAATTACAGGGGCCATAAGGAGCAATACTTCCCTGAGAAAAGGCACCAATCATCTCCAAAGGCAAAATATACAAATGCAGTGCACTCTTCAGATGTTATGCACAAGGCAGCAACTGAGCAAGAGTCTTTTTTGTGCATAGTGCAAAAGATTGTGCAGCAGCTGATCTGGCTACATCAAGCACAAACAAGGAGCCTTGCCCCAACAAACATGGGATGGCCTCCCCTAATGCCTGCATAGTCGTCACGCCAATATCTTTACTAATTATTGGGGCCTGTTGCATCACAAGAACAAAAGCAAAATTTCTTTCCTGAGAGACCTTGCGGCATGCAATCAAGCCCTATGCGTAGCATTCGTGGAAACTCTTCTGAGCCCTGATATAGAGAATGCAGAAGTACACGTACCAAAACAGACAGAAGGGAAACGAGCCATGGTGGAGTTGGTGTATACATCCGTGAAGATTTCACACCTCAGTTCTTACTGTCATACTCAAATTCAGTATGTGACACTCTAATTGTATACATAAGACAACATCAATATAGTCATATGCAATACATCTCACCCACCAGATGCTCCAAACCACATAGGCAAGTTTTAAGATTGCCTCACAAGAATTAAATCCTCATGAAACTAGAACACCATGTGAGAGTATTTCTTATGGGTGATTTCAACCTCCCAAATGTCAAATTGCTTGAAGGCCTCATGCTTTCAGGAATGACTCATTGCAAACAAGCACAGATGGAGTCCCTGCTCAACCTCACCAATGCCCTATTTTGGATCTCTGCTTCACAAACAATATGGACATCATTCATGATGTGAAAGTGACACCAACATTAGTTTCAGATCACAACATAATAGAGCTGTCTATGTATGGACCAAAAGTAGCCAGACATACAGCCTAAAGGAAGCACCCAAAATCTCTCCAATCTGAACTTCCACAAAGCAGACATTGGCATGAAACTAGAATATTTCATGTGTGTTATGCAAGCCAAATGCCAGAAATATGTCCCAGAGTACAAGTACAACACAAAAAGGAATAAGATTCCAAGGGAGAGGAAGATCCTCATGAGACGACGGATGAAGGTTGCAAATCGCTTCAACCAAAATTCCGAAAGTAGTGAAGTTCCCACCTAAAAACAACACTGATAGAGATTGAAAAAAGCCTGCAACAATCCTATGTGAGGGAGAGAACAGACAAAGAATCCTGGGTTATAAAAAACATTGTCAAATCCAAAGGCCTTCTTTCATTATGTCAAAGAAACAGCCTGAGTATGCTGCAAAACAGAACCCCTCTTCCAAAAGATGGCTCCCTCACAGATAGTCCAACCAAGATCAGTGAGGTACTGAATGATCAGTTCAAAAGTGTCTTTACCACCCCATTGGAATGCAGACAAGTGAGCGAACCAGTGGATTTTTTTGCCACCTCACCTATAACCAGCGAAGCAGTTATGATGGATTAGATCGACATTAGTGAAGAAGATATACTACTAGCCATAGATGAGGTGGACGCAAACTCAACTGCTAGTCTTGATGGTTTCCCAGCAATCCTCCTAAAATCATGTAAGTATGCCCTGGTGAAACCACTACAGATTCTCTTCTAGATCTTTCTTGCAAATGGCAGGCTGCCAAGCAAAATGAAGGAGGGAATAATATGCCCAATCCATAAAGGAGGAAGCAGAGCAGATGCCAAAAACTATAGGCTTATCTCTCTGACTTCACACATCAGCAAAGTCATGGAACGGATAGTCAGGGGGAAACTAATTGCCTTCCTTGAAGCAAACAACTTGCTGAGTGATACCTAGTATGGCTTTTGACCAAGAAGGAGCTGCCTGACCCAGCTCTTACAGCATATGACTAGGTGTTGAGGCAGTTACTCTACAACTCAAATCTAGACATAATATAACTTGACTTAGCAAAAGCTTTTGATAAGGTAGATCATGGTATGGTATGCCACAAACTGCATGATCTCAGCATAGCTGGAAAACTTGGAGAGTGATTACATGACTTTCTGAAAGATAAAAGTCAGGCAGTAGTGGCCAATGGAGCCACTTCAAAGAAAACACAAATAGTGAGTGGTGTTCCACAGAGCACTGTCTTGGGACCACTGCTTTTCATAGTGGCCCTCTCAGATATGCCCTCAGCTGCTCAGATAGCCACCCTTGCTAGCTATGCAGATGAAAGTCTCACAGAAAATACAGAACCCCAGTAATGTTGCACACCTGCAGCAGGAGTTGGACTCAATTTACAGATGGGCTGAGGACAATAATATGCAGTTTAATGCTGAAAAATTCCAACCCCTGTGCTACCAGCATCCAAAACTGAATATAAAACTTACAGAGTACACTAGTCCACAGGGGATTACAGTCGCAGAGCCTAAATCAGTGAGGGACCTGGGTATCGACATGAGTGATGATACCTCTTTCCAAGTGCACATTACCAGGATGGCAACAAAGTTCAGACAACTGGCTGGATGAATCCTGAGAATGTTCAGAACCAGAGAGAAAGAAACTATGATGATCCCCTGGAGGACATTTGTCCTCAGCTGCATGGATTGCTGCTCCCAGCTATGGTCACCCAACTGTGTAAAATTAACAGCAAATCTTGAAGCAATCCAGTGAAGCTTCACAAGGAAGATCGTCTCATTGCAACAGCTCAGCTACTGGGAAAGTCTGAAACAGCTAAGACTTACTCCCTGGAGTGAAGGCAGGAGAGGTAAGCAGTAATATATATCTGGAAGATCTTGGAAGGAATTGTACCAAATTTTGGTATTGAAAGCTACACAAATGCCAGAACAGGTCGACACTGCACAGTACCAAAGATCCCAGCAATGCCATTGTGCTTCAGGACCAATTACTGCAACAACCTGGGTTTCAGGGGCCCAACGCTTTTTTATATTCTTCCAAAGAGCCTGAGGAACCTACACAAAGTAGATGTAGGTGTTTCCAAATCAAAACTGGATCTCTTCCTGTTGAGAGTCCCAGATGAACCTACCTCATTGCAAGAGGTGCAAATGAGGGTAGCGACATCAAACTCACTTATTCACCAAATGCCACATATTAGAGGAGGCTCTCAATAATAACAGTGTAGCAAAACGGTGGTGCCCCAGCATAGCCACAGCTTTGAGCTGAAGCTAAATACACACACACACACACATATATGATTAAGATTCAGCTGACATAGGTACTTAAGTTGAGGCACCAGGTCAGTCCAGTATTACCCGCACAGCTCGAAGTAAGGTGAATAAAATCAAAATAAGTAGCAGGATGTCAAGTATTAGTGCAATACAACCGTTTCAAGTGGGTCCATTTAATTGAACAATGCAAGCATTACATCAATTTAAATACAATGCTATCTTCAGTTGCAACAAATAAACATGGAATTTCAACAGACAAGATATATTAATATGATTTAGGAGGTGTAAGATTTAGTCAAGTGAGACTTACTATCACATAACTCACTACAAATATACTCAATGTGACTGATAGAGTAGAAAGACATAGAATTGAAAGAACAGTGTCATTATCATATAGGATAAAATCAGACTAAACAGACAGGGGTTACCAGAGGGTAATATTACGGATATATTTTGATTTTATATATATATATATATTATACATATGTCAGATTATTCACTCTCTCTCTATATGTACGAGGCTCCGCCTTGTCTGATTTCAGCAATTATATATATATATATATCATAACTTTCCAAGTGTAAATTGTATCGCGTTTTTGACCTTTGTCTGATGAAATCAACACAGATCAAATGTGATATATTGTAATTATTGCACAATCATTTATATTTATATTTCATTTGCTAAAAAAAAATCGAAATATTTCTGATTAGATTATTTATTGAAGTTGTACAGTAATCAGACCTTTTTTTATGTAAAGTTATTTATGTTTACGGTACGGATAATATTGCTTCCAAATTATGGCATAAGGCCAGCTATTTCAGGGGAGGGACTAAGTCGATTACAACTGGTACTTATTTTATCCGTGAAAGGATGAAAGGCAAAGTCGACCTCGGCGGAATTGGAACTCAGAATGTAAAGATGGATGAAATACTCCTAAGCATTTTGCTCGCGTGTCTAACGATTTCGTCATCTGGTCACCTTAAATAGTACGGATAATTTTGACACAAAGAAAATTCAAAGAAATGAAATGTACACTTGTGAAATACATGCATGCAACGTATAAATGAAATGACAATGACAAAACAACCGTGATGACAACTGTCCAGGAATACTGGAATTACGCGATGTAAAAGTCTGAGAGTTTGTTTTCCCTGAAAGGAAAGAAAATGTATGAGTGCACAAGTGTGTGTGTGAGAAAAAACACAGAACATGCAATGTATAAATGAAATGACAATGACAAAACAACCGTGATGACAACTGTCCAGGAAACTGGAATCACGCGATGTAAAAGTCTTGAGTGTTTG
>NC_068989.1:31522503-31527721 GCF_001194135.2 Octopus bimaculoides | reverse complement strand
AGTAGAAAGTGGGTTATACATCTTTAGATTGTATACCTGACTTTCTACTATAAAATTAAAGAAATAGACGGAACGCTGAACTCCAGACTAAACAACTTAAACAACATTTATTTACTTGGTAAAACATACATCTTTAGTTATACATCTTTAGAGGTGAGAATAACGAGCTGTCGAGTATAAGACCGAAGGATGTAGAGACAGCTCTAAACACACGTCCATGCTCAATCGCTGGCCAGCGAGAAAGAGAATGAATTGAGCGGGAAACGCTTGCTTGTTTAATTCTACGCATGCGTAAGACTACGCATGCGCAGGCGTTACTACAAAGTCCTCCACCGTCCACCTTTCGCCGTCGAATTTAGCACAGAAGTCCTCGTCTTCAGCTGCGACTGTGGAAGACCTTATCTGTGCCAGTAATCCATCACTCTTGGTCTTCTTCCTTCGCTCTACACACACGGCACGCAGCACACCGGTCACCAAACTCTACTCCAGCCCCGCCAACCGTCACACCGCCCAATCGTATAATCGTATCCATTCCGACCATTACGTCGACGTCGTTTACCACCTCATCAACTACAATCGCCCACAGCCTCAACACGGACCCCTGCATCACCTGGTGTTTCCTCTCCAGCTCTCGACCATTGTTGCGGTCACCAGGGTTGTTGTGCAACCCGTATCCACTAGGGCTCGTGCTTCCCCCGCCCTCACTACAGGCAACATTCGATTGTGCGCCTTCAATTGATCGTGAGGTGAACTAGCGGCGCAGTAGTTCCCTTTGTTCATTTCCCTGTTTGCAGCTATTCGCTATGTGCTCAAAGCAACATGGCGATTTCAATTCAGCAGTCCATCTGTAAGCTTTGAAGTATGAACAAGCATTGTCAAAGAGACACCCTGCATTATGTGACTGTACAATAGACAGGATAGCCTGTTCTTAAAAAATTATCGCAATCGGCTTTCATTGCTAATCCTTTAACAGAATTCTTCCTAGTTTGAAAATTTGTTGGATCTTTTTTAAAACGGGGGCCACATTTTTCATTAACGAAACACTTTGAAACTTGGAACACTGGTAGAATGTGTCATATAAAACATCTTTTTCTCTTAGTCTTCTTTAAAAAAAGAAGAAATCCATAAATTATTCCATGTTAAAGTTGTCGTATTTCTGTAATTTCAACCAATCACTGACGTCCATTCAGCCGATATACATTAAGTGCCGACTACATAAACAAACGATTCTGAAACAATTAATCCTAACCCTAACCCTAACTCTAACCCTAACCCTAACCCTAGGGTTAGGGTTAGGGTTAGGGTTAAAGCAAATTTAAAATGAAAAAAGCAAATAAAACGAAGAATCGTTTGTTTATGTAGTCGGCACTTAATGTATATCGACTGAATGGACGTCAGTGATTGGTTGAAATTATCGAAATAAGACAATTTTTTACATGAAATAAATTCGAATACAAAAATATTTTTCTGTTCTATAACACAAAATAGATAAGTATACGAAGTTTGAAAGTCTTTCGGTACCAAAAACACTACGTAAAACATTAATGAAAAATGTGGCCCCCGTTTTAAAAAAAATCCAATTTGTTCGTCTGTACTCCTGCTGAAACTATTCGGTTTCGTCTCTCAGTACCTTGTTTGTAGGCACTGGTGTTTCTGTTTGTATCACACTGAAGTTTGGAAGGCTTCCCATTTGATACTGATGATCAATAGACAGCTGAACAGTCACAGGCGGTGAAAGCTGATTCAGTGTCTTATTTTGAAGTAGAATATTCTCTTCTCGAGATACCCTAACCAATTGGTTATGTGTAGCGGAAACAGAATCATCTCTACGTCTACGTGCATATTCAGACATTTTGCTTAGTCACTTTGCCCTGGTTTTATCTGATTCAGTTGCCCGTCTTTCTCTCTGCCGTTGTGCCTTTGTTACTAAATGTTCTTTTTCAGTCGCATATTTTTTGGACGCCCCAAAAATATTGAATTGCAAAATTCTAATGTGATATTTGTATAATAACGAAATTAAACCTGGAGTGTGCGTGCGTGTTTATATTACGGAGAGAGTGTGTGTATTTATATTAGAAATACAGTGTGTGTGTGAGAGATAGGGAGAGGGGGGGAAAGAGAGGGGAGAGAAAGAAAGAAAGGGGGAGAGAGAGAAAGAGAGGAGGAGAGAGAGAAAGAGAGGGGAGAGAGAGAAAGAGAGGGGAGAGAGAGAAAGAAAGGGAGAGAGAGAAAGAAAGGGAGAGAGAGAAAGAAAGGGAACCTTTACGAACGATCCAACAACAAATACAAAAAGAAAGGAAGGAGAAACACTGACAGTAAAAGAAACAGACACAATACAAATCCTACGTAAATACCCACATATACATAGACATGCGTACTTTCCAACACAATTTCTCTGTACAAGTCACTTTCACATTGACAGTCAAACATTTCATTCAATATAAACTGTGTCCAAATTTACTTGATGAAATATTTGGATTTCATTTCGTAAATACCATCTCTTAAGTCATACACTCAGTTTCTCTCTTAAAATAACTCCCAATTACGAATAAAATCCATAAAAATACATACATAACCATTTTCCCCTGTAACACAATGTCATTTCCTCTTTCTATAACAACTTTCACTCTTTATTTGGCACATGAAATGCCACTTACATACAAATACCCAGATACCTGTCACTTATGGTTACCAATGACCTCATTATGATTGGCCCGAATTTTAACTTCACTTCTCATTCCTAACACCGTCCTTTACTAACATAACAACAACAACAACTACCTTTCATATTTCGGAGGTCCCAGAGTGATGGGCAGCAAGAGTGATGCTTTCGCGTTCGTTCCACAAAGAAAAACAAAAAAACATTGTGTACAAGGAGGTTTTATAGGATTACTGCGATTCCTAATTTTATTAATTTAAACAATTTTTTAAATTTCTTACTTTTCGTCAGTAATTTCTAAGTATGTGTAGGTTCATATTCATTGCAGTGCACTTGACACTTCTAAATATCAGCCGTAAAAACGCTGATTCTCGCGGCGTTACAAAACTTCATTACAAATCAGACCCTGCTCAAAAATCACCTGTTGTTACTCACCAACACCCATTGGGCAGGCCTCAGAGGACGATGGACAGGTTAGTATTTCAATTCCGTACGACTCTCAAAGAGTCAACAATGCTTTTATGACGAGATTTACATTTTTAGGCGGTTCCCTGCAATTACTTCACACTTCACCAACACCTGCAGTCCGCTCAGTTCTATTTCACTCACTTCATCAGTAAAGCAGCCTCATCTTCTACATCCGACGTACATGATACATCTCCCCCTTCCATCTCCTCTCTCACCATTACAGTTTATTACATCGGAAACATTATCGCAAGATGCCATTTAAAAACAAAGCAACATATTATTTCATACAACAACAAATGTAATCATAACGACGATCAATGAAACAAATGAATTAAAATAATTACACGAAGAAGTAACTATCTCTTACACACCATTACAATTTACATAAAATAACAACACTTAAACAGTCGATAAAACTAAATACATACATCCTCTCTCTCACCATTATATTTTACACCATTACATTTTACATCAAGTACAAACTATTCTAAAGCAACAGGTCATTTTACACAACATCTTGACGAGACACGTGTTCTGATTCATTTATTCAGCACCACTACAGTCTTGCCCATCTGACATATGGTGAGTAGATGCTATTGTTGTATATTTTCAAACTTACCCGTATTTACTAACCCATGATTAATCCTCATCTTTCCTCCATAGGGCATCTATTATGTTTTCACCGACCATGAACTTTTGCAACAGCACATCCACTGCCATTGATGGAAAAGGAAGATGCCGTATTCACTTGCGAACGTTTTACACACCCTTACATGACTACCTAAGACATTGTTACAGTTGTGAGAACAATAAAACAGCCTTTTCAGGGCCACCTCACATTCTATTGTTACCCCCTTGGCTGGTCGTCAACTTATAGCAATCTTTGCCTCAATAATCATAATTGAGTAGAACCATTAACAGTACCTTAAAGCAATTAAGCCCCGAGCAACGCCGGGCACTTCTGCTAGTTCAATAATAAAAGGAAGTTCAGAAAGTAAATTTTCTTGAAAACTTCAATTTATAAAAAATTTCTCTTACCTAGTAAATATTTCTTTCAGTAATTTATCATAGTTGTAATATATCTCTAATTTAAGCAAACGTCAAGGTAAATCAGCTACGTTTAGCATCCTAGAAATAGCAGCGATCACATAGTTATTAATGTAAGGCTTATAGCGTTCCAAACAGCCATACGAACAAAATCACTTCTTAATTTTTTTCTCAATTATACCGGTACCTTAAAAATGTTTTCCTTCTATCAGAATTATAGATTTAACAAACTCTGGAAACTAATATTATTTTTGAAATTGTGCCTCGTATCATAATCCTCGTAGTTGTACAGCTATTTTGTTTAATAGCATTCGTTCATTCAATAAATAACTTTTTTACATTACGTATATAGAATAAATTGTGAGATTTGCAAATAGCGAATTAAAACTTGAAATGAAAACATTGAAATGAGTATATATTAAATTATTAATGAAAATAGAGGCAAGAGAGAATAAG
Source organism: Octopus bimaculoides (assembly GCF_001194135.2). Lineage (NCBI taxonomy): Eukaryota > Metazoa > Mollusca > Cephalopoda > Octopoda > Octopodidae > Octopus > Octopus bimaculoides. The sequence goes on along the minus strand of NC_068989.1, from coordinate 31,523,091 downwards.
AGAATGTTGCAAATAAAAACGGAAAATTTCGCCTGCAACGAATTAATATTGCTTATTAAACATTAAAATCTATTCCGAAGTGAATGCAATGAATATTTAAATTCGGGAAAAACTTGTAGATCAAATATTCAATAAACTTCAGAAATCGAAATTACAACATAAATTTATAAAAAAGTTTCCAGACGATCAAACCTTTCATAATTGCTTTCTTATAGTAACTGTTACAAACCTAATTAATAAGCAACTTTCTCCATTATATATATATGTGTGTGTGTGTGTGTGTGTGTATCATCGTCGTCGTGGCACTCCGTCGGTTACGACGACGAGGGTGTTCCAATTGATCCGATCAACGAAACAGCCTGCTCGTGAAATTAACGTGCAAGTGGCTGAGCACTCCACAGACACGTGTACCCTTAACGTAGTTCTCGAGGAGATTCAGCGTGACACAGTGTGACAAGGCTGGCCCTTTGAAATACAGGTACAACAGAAACAGGAAGAAAAAGTGAGAGAAAGTTGTGGTGAAAGAGTACAGCAGGGTTCACCACCATCCCCTGCCGGAACCTCGTGGAGCTTTAGGTGTTTTCGATC
>NC_068989.1:31518294-31522466 GCF_001194135.2 Octopus bimaculoides | reverse complement strand
ATATATATATATATATATATATATACATATGTGCACACACGCACACACACTCACACACATGTTTTAGATTAAATATCTAACGAGGGCACATCCGTACGGGGGAGGCTGGAGTTTGCAATTTATTAGAGTGCTAAGTTTAGTGTCCACAAAAACCGAACGGGCCTTTTGGCCAACCCAATACTATGTTGACCGAGAAAGTGGCAAAAGTGTTGTACAAGCTTTTGTTACTTCAATATGGCTCGACGCGAGCTTACGACGAGACAGGTTGTATTCTGTGTGCTTGGCATCACCCTGACAATGAAGAACTAAAACGAACATTATCGACACCTCATGCTTTTTTACTAATAAAAAAAAAAATCAAGAAACCATCAGGAAGATATGCGCTATGTATGGAGATGTTGTTATGGAACATGTGTGCCAGAAGTGGTTTTCAAGATTTTGATAGGGAAATTTTTCTGTTCAAGATGCACCTCGCTCTGGCCGGCCAATTGAGATTAACTGCGACACCAATCCCCCGTTATATCAGTATGACCCAGATATTCCCCAAAATAGTCAAATAGTGTTGAAAACCATACGCATCAACCTGGTTCGATGTTTGGGTCCAACAACAATTCAATTAGACTAACCTCTCCCAACAGATTTCCATCTGCGATTTGGGCACCAGGGCTCCCAATATTTACTAATCGTGAGGGCATTTCATTTCGACAATGCCTGAAAGACGCAGCAAATGTTACTGGGGCTTAGCTGAGTTTTGCCGCACCCGCCACATTCACTTTCAGATATCCGCCTGTTACGGTCTCTTCAAAATTCATAGAATGGACATACCTTCCTCTGAAGAGAATGTAAAAATTTATCTGGAAGAGTCTTTTCGCCAACAAAGATAAGAAATTCTTTGAGCAGGAAATAATAAATCTGCTCGCAAGATGTCAGAAGATATTGGAATGAAACGGTAGTTATATCATTGATTGACTAAATCGTTTTGTGTTTAAAACATATTTTCGCTTGAAAAACCGAGTGAACTTTTCGGCCAACCCCCAAGGTTCCATTGCAAGATGACTCGTACTATTTTCACTGCTACATTAGCTGCCTTCTCCGCGGTTTCGGCAAAAATAAAAGGCACCTCCTCAACCCCTAGAAAAACTATATAACCCATAGACACTACCGTTCCCACAACTTCAGAACTAGCGAACTGGGATCTCACCACCGGATAGTTTAATGCTTCATGTCATAACCACATGTATGTATGTATGTATGTATGTATGTATGTATGTATGTATGTATGTCATTATTCAGTTTATTTCAAAATCCTAGATCCAAGGTTCCTTCATTGGAATTTCAATATCAGCAACAGGGTATTTTTGTTTGTATGTATGTATGTATTATGTGTGTATGTGCAGATTTGTATGTTTTATGTATGTATTCTCATGCATATAGTTACATATCTTGACAAGCTCAAATATATTTAAATGATAAACTTCTGGAAAGTTTTACAGATTTTTACAGTTCCAGTGATGGATTGGATCTGTAGTCTTCGAATTAGCTTTCTCATTTCTGGTTTTGAGAAGTCTAATTTCTCAAGATTGGTATTTAGGCAGTGTGTTTAATATCCCAGGCCCCCAACAATTACAAGTATAAACCTGAACTTGTAATCTGGATAGAGTAACTGCAGATTTTTAAATAGTTCAGGGTAGGTGTTCTCTTTTTCACTAATCTTCAGCTTTATGTTAACATCCGCTGGGCAGCTAATTTCCACAACTGTGCACAGTTTCTCTCCTCTATCCCAAATCATTATATCAGGTCTGTTGTGCTTACATTATATTGAGGTCTTCACTGGCTCATTACACCAGTATTCCTCTTTATTATGAGTGGCTATGGCTTCTACCATATTGTAGGTTTTTATTTCTTTGTACTCGGGATTATCCTTCCGACGAATTTCATTGTAGAGTGTCCTAGCTACAACGTCATGTCTCATCGGTAGGTAATACCATGATGACATTTTCGGACAACTGCTTATGATGTGGGTGATATCTTCAGTGTGAACTCCACAAAGTCTGCATTAGTTGTCACATTTTACGACTTTTATCTCTATCCCTTTCGTGCGTCAGGTACTTGGTTGATATTTCCTGTTCCTGGATTACAAACGCATACCCTTCAACGTGGGAGGTAGTAATCCGGCTATTCGTCCATGATAAACTGCTTTGATGATCGATGTTACTATCATCACGGAGCTTTCTACTAACATATCCAGCCTCATGTATGTAAACTTGGTCAAGGGTTGCATTTCGAAATGTGAGGTTAAAAGATGTTGCCGAAGGGACGTGATGCGACATTCAAAGGCATTTTGGATCGATGTTAAGCCTCTGCCGCCTTGTTTACGTTTTAGGTAGAGATGGTCTATGTCACTGTTTATGTCGAAATTATGTGTGCTTGTTAGTATTTTTCGGGTTTCCACATCAATGGCTCGGATCTCATCAAGCGTCCAATCAAGGCGCCCAAATGTAGGTATGAGAGTACTGGCACTGCAAACACATTGTGGGCCACTGTTTTATTGAATGCAGAGAGTTTTCAGGTCCAAATTTTCTTTATTCGGCTGTAATATTCTTTAGTGACACGTGTTTTGTTACAGGTGCCGTTGTAAGGTATATTTTCATCCACCCCTAGATACCTGTAACATTCCTCGTCAGATACAGGGGAAACAATCAAACCATTGATGGAGATGTTACTAGTCTGGTTTATAGTTTTCCCTCTTTTTACAACCATATAACATTTATCCTGACCAAACCCCAACCCTACATCCTTTGAGAATGTTGTAACTAGGTCAAGGCTCTTTTTCATCTCATGTATATTCTTTGTATAAAGTCATCCACAAAGAAACAGTGTGCAATTTTGGTATTTCTGTTACCTTATGAACCAGTGAAATATCATTCAGACTTCCTTAACATGAATGACAAGGGGTTTACTGAAAGTATAAACAACATCACAGATACACTGTCTCCTTGGAATATGCCTTTGCGATATTGTATTCTATCGGTGATAATATAGTCACTCTTTGTATTTAATTTCATGATGGTTCACGATGAAGTCAGGTCAGCTATGGCTTTGACTATTCTCACTGGAACTTTAGCAAGTTGAAGGGCTTCAAGCATCCATGAGTTGGGAACAGAGTCAAAGGCTTTCTTGTAATCTAGCCACATTGAAACTAAATTCCTCCTTTGCATCACTGACATCACAGTTTTGCTGATTAACAATTGCTCAGCACATCTCCAGACTCCCTTCTTTCCAGCTGCTTGTCCTGCTGTGATAATGTTATTGGTTTCACTATGGTCTTGGAGGAAGAGGTTTAAACATGCTGTATATATCTTATACATGAAGTTCTGGCATTTAATTGGCCGGTTGTTTTTTGCCATGTGGGTGGTTCTGCATTTGGAGATCAATTTTGTCTCTGCCAGAGCTAACCAGTGTGATATGCTACTGTTCCCAATGAAAGCTTGCTGGTACAGATTGATAAGATATGGTTGGTAGAATGTTAGCTTCTTGTACCAATATCCAACAATCAAGTCTCATCCTGGAGTTTCTGGATCACAGTTGCAAGAGTTTTACCATCAATGTTGTATGTCTTGGATGTAACGCAGGAGCAATAGCTTTTTCGGATGTCTTCCTGCCACAGAGCATCTTGGTTAAATTCCTTCTCTTCACTCCAGATTTTCCTCCAGAAGGAGGAAGCTCGTGATGGAGCATACGTGATATTTATTGCTCCTCCTCTCATATCTCTGTATACTGCTGCCTGATTGCGGTAAAATTTTTTGTTTATTATTCTTCTCTCGGTTATTCTCTTCTGATGTCGGAATTTTTCACTGACAGCTTTTAGCTTTAGGGTAATCAGTTTGCAAGTATGTATGTATGTATGTATGTATGTATGTATGTATGTATGTATGTGTATACACACATATACACACACACGCATATATATAAGCACTGGCGTGGTTGTGTGGTAAGAAGCTTCCTTCTCAACCACATGGTTCCAAGTTCAGTCCCATTGCCTGACACCTTCCTAGGGCAAATATCTTCTACTATAGCCGCGAGCCGACCAAAGTTTGAGTGGATTTGGTAACGGAAACTGAAAGAAGCATGTCGTGTATATGTGTGTGCGTGTGTGTGTGTGTATGTGTGTG
>NC_068989.1:31516546-31517486 GCF_001194135.2 Octopus bimaculoides | reverse complement strand
ACACACACACACACACACACACACACACACACACACACACATATATATATATATTTGTATTTATAGATCTCTACCAAAATTTGGTAAAAATATTGTACCTGTTATCAACGTAGCAAAATTCTCACATGAAAGGTTGTTAATCATACAATTTTGTGTGCATATCAATTTGAACAATAGCTAAAATGCGATCCATTGTAAAAACTTTATTATGACCTATGATCATTTCGATGCAATATCCCGACTCACTCATGTATGTTATAAAATATGGAATATTGTATCTCCTCAGGGTCAGATTTGATTAATTCATAGCAGACAGTAAAAAACAGACAACATTAATATAAATAGACAACATTTATATTCTCTAATTTATCTGGTTTACATAACCATAAAAGTCTAAACTTTAAATGAAATATAATTATTTGTTAAGATTATGTACATTTGAGTAGATTATATTATACATAAGCATTATTTACTAGATTTACCTCTCTTTGACCATTAACTTGTAAAAATATTTTTAATATATAGCAGTTTATTTTCTTTCTTCGTTTTAATTACTTTCAAAAGTCCAACGGTTTTTATTGAAATTTACAGCGTCCCTTACTTGTTCGCTACTTAAGATCCTAGGTTAATATCCTAACTTAACAACACTACTTACTTACTTACTTTACTATGTAACGGTTTTCATAACCGATATTGTATGCAGTGTCAATATGTTTCATGTCTTTTCAACCTGTTTATACACATGTAATTTAAGGACGACTATTAATGTTGTCTGTTTTTTACTGTCTGCTATGAATTAATCAAATCTGACCCTGAAGAGATACAATATTCCATATTTTATAACATACATGAGTGAGTCGGGATATTGCATCGAAATGATCATAGGTCATAATAAAGTTTTTACAATGGATCGCGTTTTAGCTCTTGTTTAAATTGATAT
>NC_068989.1:31513519-31515983 GCF_001194135.2 Octopus bimaculoides | reverse complement strand
TTAAAGATCTAGGGGAAATGTTGCGTGGTGCACCGGATCTTATTCTGTTTTCAACAGTTCCCGATTTTTTATATCTTTGAATAAATGAAGATATGGTAGAAAATGGAATACAAAAGGTCTCTGATATTTTCCTGTAACTTTTACCTGCTTTCCACTGTTTAATAATTAAGTTTTTCACTGAATTTGTGAGTTCTTTACTTTTCGCCATTATTACAACACTACTTTATGTTGTCTCAGTGCTGAATGAAGAAGCAAGCGTTTTGACACTTAAAAATGACCACTGAAAAGATTATTGGAACAAACGAGAAAGTTCTAGTAAAAAAAAAGATATTTTAACAGTATTTTGTAGCATAGAAACTCATAAATTTATTCTGTACGAATACTTTTTTCACCCCTAAATATTTATAATTGTTTATAAATTCATTAGTTACTATAATTTATTAGTTTCTTTTGCATATTCCGAGTTTATGCATGTGTATGCAAATATAGTGTTGGTATATTCCATTTATGTTCATTAGAAATTAAATAAATAAAGAATTTTGACATGTACGAATATTTATTTCCCCCCATTGTATATATATATATATATATATATATAACATAGGCAGCTATGCGCAATATAAAACCAAAAGAAAAAATTCAATCGTCACTAATTGTGACTGAGGGTGCTGGGTAGCACTTATATTGCTAGAAATAAGAGTTAAAACCTTTAGAACTGCAAGGAAGCATTTTTTCATATACTTACAGAAGAGATAACCGCCCCATAAACGATGCTAGATCAGTGGACTTGATTAGTTGCGTCTGCAAAATTGGTTTTATATCGTGCTTAAGTTATTTCGTAATTTTCACATTAGCATTTCGCTAACTTAGCCATAAATTTGTAAGATAAATAAATATACTGACAGTCTAGATTTAGCTAAGTCATTTGGGGATGGAATAATCACTGCTGACGAGTTCGCAATTTTACAGACCAAACTAGACTAGTTCAGTGATCTAGCTTCACTTATGGGGCTGTTATCTCCCTTGTCAGTATATGAAAATGTACTTCCTTGCAGTTCTAATGGTTTTAACTCTTATTTCTAGCGATATAGGTGCTACCCAGCACCCTTAGTTACAATTAGTGATGATTGTATTATATATATATATATATATATATATATATATATATATATATATCAGGTACGTACCGTCAGTAATTACTCAGGGTAATTGGTAACGTTTATGTAGTAAAACACGCAAAATAATAAGCGAAACACAGGCGTGCGACTGAGTTGGAGGCAGAATTACTTCTGCCTTTATAGCGCGTAACGAAAACGTTATTGTAGGAATGTACGCAGCTCGTGTACTACAGCAGTACTATGTCTAGTTTTAATACTGAGATTGAAAGGCAGGGGCGAATTATGCCTACCTAATCTACAAAAAATAAAATATTTTTGCATTTTGTTTATAGTAATGTAGAGTATTACATTGTAGTATTACATTATAGTATGTATAGTTATGTATAGTAACCTTCAAAATTTTATTGAATTAGGTGCATATTTTGCCATAAAAGGAAAATGTGACTATCAGGCGGCACGTCTCACATATGTGTGTGTGTGTGTGTATTATGTATATCATTTTCTATCTACAGGATTAATATTCGAGTTATTGGTTCCTCTAAGAAAAATGTGAAATGAAAAAAAAAAAGAAAATTAAGAGTTGCGTTTCTTTGGCCCGTTCGAATTAGAATTAATATGGTTGACTACAAATTAACTGAATGGGAAAAAGATCAAAGATTTTTGAGATTGCATGTTTAATCCAAAGAAAAGGGTGTATTCCAATTCAATAAAAGTAATTTGTCCAGACACTTACATTTAACAAAATTTTCAGATCTGGAATTTAGTAGATTAGTAAGTTCTTAAGATATAAAAACAATACAAAATCTTTCGGCTAATCGAAGCCTACATCTCTGATCCATTAACGTATGGTATGGATAGTTCCACTTGATGATATGTATATATTTGGCTGTCAGATCCCAGATATAGCTTGTTAACTTCGTAGGTTTCTTCTTAGTCACAAGTCGGAAAGGAGACTAGTGGTTAACGTATCATTTTAAAAATCACTTTCAAATATTCCAATACATATATTTTTCTTTTGATTTTCCCTATTTTGGAGCACTGTAATAACTCCAGTTTCATAAACCCTGAACTTTATCTTTTACCTTCCTCTCCTCCCTTTCTTTTGGTTTCTCGATTTTTCAAAATAGATCAGCCATTTTGTACATTTGAGTTTGAAAGATTGCCTGAAATTTTTAGTAGCTCGAATTTAAGTCCTGTACATAATAAAATAATGTTCATCTCTCACTTGATAGAGTACATTTTTGTTGAACCCACCAATAACAGAATCGTATATTAGGTATGAGTGTATATACATATATATGTGTGTGTATATATATATATATATATATATATATATATATATATAT
>NC_068989.1:31509532-31512819 GCF_001194135.2 Octopus bimaculoides | reverse complement strand
TATATATATATATATATATATATATATATATATATAGGATCGTTTGTAGAAATACATATGTCCGGAGGAGAGGCACATTAAAAGATGTATAAAAGTAAATATAGTAGGGTAGACTGGTGTATGTGGTTACCTTGGGTTTCTCTCTCATAAGGGAGATACGCCTTGCGGCGTATCTTCAGATCCAAACACTACTGGCCTGAGACCTCTTTAACGTATAGAGGGGGAAAGCCTCGTTTTTAAAGAGTAAGATCCTAGATGGTTATCTCCCTTTGCCATTATCCAACGATCTTCGGCCGCGCTGCCATCTTGTGGTCGCTGCGAAACCAAAGGAGTTGTATATTAAACCGAGGTTCTAACCCGACACGCCTTTAACACCGGCAGAAACAATGACGGATGTGGACCTGAGAACAGAGCCGGTAACACAGCCATCACCACCGCCACCATGGACGGCAGAATCGCTAACAACAGCAGCGGCATCACTAACAGCAGCGACATCACCATCATCACCAGCCTCACAAATAGCTTCCCGATGTCCACGATGCCTGGCATATTGGCCACTATGGTAGTAATAGCAGAGGCAACAGATCCAGTTCCATCGCTGGCTATGACGGCAACAGCAGCAGAACCGACAGAGGCGATAGCAACACTGTCGCCACCACCACATCCTCCGCCATCACCAGCAGCCCCGACTCTATCAACAACAACACCAACACCGGTGGCGGTGCCAGCAGCAGCGACGACAACAACAACAACAACAACAGCAACGCCAGCACCAGCAACAGCAACAACGACTGTAACACAGGCAGCAAGTGCAGGGACGAGAATATGACCGGCACCAATGCAACCCCCAGCGACGCCAACATCAGCACCAGCGCCAGCACCATCGTCAACACCAGCACCAACGCCAGCACCAGCACCAACGCCAGCACCAGCACCAATAGCAGCAGCCCCAACTCCAGTAGCAATAACACCAATGACGGCACCAGCGGGACCCAACAACAACAACAGCAGCAACAGGCGCAACGGCATCACGCACCCACAGAAGTACGTGGGTGCACTAGAAACTCTCTCAAATAGCGTATTTCCAATCATCTGTCCCCCTTCAGAATCCCGGAAAGGAGATACGTGACATCACTGGCCAGCCATATCTTGCAATTACAAGACGAGGAGATTACATACTTGATCGCATGGAAAATACTCGAGAACCCAGGCCTCTACACAAACGCGACGACATGGGGTAAGTTAAGCATTGCCGAGTGCGCGAAGATCTTTAAAAACTCGTTCATGCCAGGGGGTATTCTGAACTCCAGGACGGAGATTTTCGGCCCATGCCTGCATTTTAGAAAATTCCTGCTGTCCAATTGAAATCCGCATGGTGGCACCACAGCCGGAAACCAATAGCCAGGCCAAAGGGAAGCAATCGTTTACCATCGTGGTGATTTGGTGACTGCAAGATGGCAGCGCGGCCGAAGATCAATGGATAGTGGCAAAGTGAGATAATCATCTAGGGTCTTACCCTTAAAAACGAGGCTTTTCCCCCTCCATATGTTAAAGAGGTCTCAGGCCAGCAGTGTTTGGATCTGAAGATACGCCGTAAGGCATATCCCTTACGAGCGAGAAACCCAGAGTACCCCATACACCGGCCTACCCCACTATAATAGAAAGATAGACAGACAGACAGACAGACAGACAGACAGACAGACAGACAGATAGATAGATAGATAGATAGATAGATAGATAGATAGATAGATAGATAGATAGATAGATAGGCAATAATCTAGTAGCTCTGCGTCGGCAAGACTTGAAAAGATATAGGAAAAAGCGGAAGAGGTACAGTGAACCTGCCGGAAGGAGCGGAATATCCAACGTTTCGGACTCAATTCTTCGTCAGGGGCAGAGAAAAACGGAAGAAAAAGAGAAGTAAGTCAAACAGAGTTGCAGCAAGTTTTTCAAGCTGAGAGGATGTAAACTCTGTTTGACTTTCTCTCTCTCTTCTCTTTTTCTGTGTCCCCTAACGAAGGATTGAGTCCGAAACGTTGGATATTCTGCTCCATACGGCGATTCACTGTTACCCTTTCGCTTATATATATATATATATATATATATATATATCAACTTACTTGGAAATGGATGCATGGCGTTCAATTAAATAATAATTTAAATAATATATATACATGTATATATGCATATATATATATATGCTGAGACTCCCTTCGGTCATGACTAACCATGGGATTGCACCGAGAAAGTTACCCTACCAGGCACAAGTCCGGGCAAGGTTGTTTATGGAAGACCAGCAGTCGTCTATACATACCGACCTCCTCTCTCCACGCCACCAGTGTTATCCAAGGGAAAGGCAAAGGCCGATACAGCTTGGCACCTGTGACGTCGCAACTCATTTCTACAGCTGAGTGAACTGGAGGAACGTGAAATAAAGTGTCTTGCTCAAGAACACTACACGCAGCCCGATCTGGGATTCGAACTCACAAACTCACGATCATAAGCTCGACGCTGTAACCACTGAACCATGCGCTTTCATGTATATATATATATATATATATACACATACATATTTATGCATATATGGGTACAGGACGTCACCAACAGTAAACAACATGAGATACGAAAACAAATGAGTTCAATACGCAAATAACGAGAGAAAAAGGGACAAGTAATACAAAGAATGACTCTTCATCAGTTGTCGGCTGTCTATCTACTACCCGTTTCGAGCAATCAACGATAATATGAGTCTACGAAGACAGTTACTCTCATCAATACCAAAATAAAATTTTGGATTTATGAAGGATCAAAGTTAGAAACAAAAAACAGGACAGTGGAAACATACAGGGCAACCGAACGAAAACAAACATGGAGGGTCGTTAGACTTGAATGTGGGGAAAATAGTGAACGCTGGGAGAAATATTTTCTTTGAAAGGAGAAAAGATAGAAGAGAGAGATAGAAGAGAGAGATAGAAGACGTCCAGTCCTTAGAACGTCCGTGCAGGAAAGAAAGACGGTCACGTAAGGAAAAGAAAGACGCACGACGGTCACGTGTGAGCAACGAGAGAGAGAAAAAGAGAAAGAGGAATAGAGAGAGAAAGATAGATAGATAGATAGATAGATAGATAGATAGATAGATAGATAGACAGATAGATAGAACGGTAAAAGGGAGAAAAATGGAATTAGTGAGGATGGGGAGAAAACAGTATAGAATGGAGTCGCATCAAAAAGGTTAAGATAAACTTACTGGGAAATGGATGCGTGGCGTTCAATTAAATCATAATATA
>NC_068989.1:31508885-31509522 GCF_001194135.2 Octopus bimaculoides | reverse complement strand
ATATATATATATATATATGCATATTTGGGACGTCACCAACAGTAAACAACATGAGATACGAAAACAAATGACAGTTGTCGGTTGTCTACCTACTCCTCATTTCAAGCAACCAACGACAATATGAGTCTTCGAAGACATTTGCTCCCATAAATACCAAAATAAAAATTTGGATTTATGGAGAGTCAAAGTTAGGAACAAAAACAGGACAGTGGAGCCATACAAGGAAACCGAACGAAAACAAACATGGAAGGTCGTTAGACCTGAACGAGGGAAAAATAGCTGAGTAAAATATTTTCTTTGAAAAGAGAAAAGATAGAAGAGAGAGCGATAGGAGACGTACAGTCCTTAGAATGTCCATGCAGGAAAGAAAGTTGGTGACGTGAGGAAAAGAAAGATGGACGATGGTCACGTTTGAGCAACGAGAGAGAGAGAGAGAGAGAGAGAGAGAGAGATAGAGAGAAATGGACAAAAGGGAATTAGAGGAGAAAACAGTATGTCTTCACTGTCCTGTTTTTTGTATATATATATCGTTTATATCATTATTTAATTGAACGCCACACATCCATTTCCAAATAAGTTTATCTTAACCTTCTTGATGCGACTCTACTCTATACTGTTTATATATACATACATATAT
>NC_068989.1:31505538-31508627 GCF_001194135.2 Octopus bimaculoides | reverse complement strand
ATATATATATATATATATATATATGTATGTATGTATGTATGTATGTATGTATGTGTGTGTGTTTTTATATACATGTATATATTCTTTTGTTCTTTTACTTGTTTCAGTCATTTGACTGTGGCCATGCTGGAGCTCCGACTTTAGTCAAGCAAATCGACCCCAGGATTTATTCTTTGTAAGCCTAGTACTTATTCTATCGGTCCTTTTGCCGAACCGCTAATTTACGGGGACGTAAACACACCAGTATCGGTTGTCAAGGGATGTTGGGGGACAAACACAGATACACAAACATATCCACACACATACATATATATATATATATATATATACATATGTACGACGGGCTTCTTTCAGTTTGTTCATTGCATTAAAGTTATAGTATATTGGAGTTTAACGATTAAGCTCTTGAATTACGTAATGTTTCTCCCGTGCATATAAAGCACTAGATTCCTACTGCGAATACATTATGAACTTCCCCTTTGAAAAAATTGAACATAGAAACCTTAAATCAAGCTTTACAAAGTATGAATGGAAAAACCCACTGGACTTATAAGAAAATACGAATATAACTATCAAAGAAGCCGATAAAGGGAGCACTGTCGTCATCATGGACAGAAACTGCTATGAAAACCTAGCACTTACAATGCTAGGGGACAACAACTACTTCAAAAAAGCAACTCCCTACAAACAATAAAGAAAACTGGATAACATCACAACTCTTTTAAAGAAATATAACAAAGGCTTAACCAGTAAAGAAATTTACTATATATTTCACTTCAAATGCAAAACGAGTATTTTTTATGATTTAACAAAAATCCATAAAGCCAAAAGGATAAGAGATGCCTGTAAATCCTCAGCAAACAAATACATACAGTTAACACCTCCAGATGATTTTAAATTGAGACCAATCATAGCAAGCCTGGAATGTGAAACACAGATTCAGAAAATTTTTGAACATCCTCCTAAAACCTTTCCTAAAACCTTTCCTAAAACATATAGAGCTACATACGAGATGACCTAAACATGCTAAATCATCTACCAAAAACGGTAAATAAACATGCAATTTTTACTTCATTTGATGTTGTCAACCTATACACCAACATTGCCCATGACAATGGAATAACTGTAATCCAATACTGGTTAGACACTCACCAATCTGAACTTCCAACACGCATAGAAAAATAATTTATCATTGATGGGCTCAGATTCATACTTGAAAACAACTATTTTATCTTCAACGGTTTGGGTTACTACCAAACATCGGGAACGGCAATGAGTACGAAAGTAGGCCCCACATACGCCAACTTAGTCATGGGATTCCACGAACAAAAGATCTACAACCAATCTCTTCTAATATTCGGTGACACTTTCCATACACAACTCAGAAACAATTGGAAAAGACACCTGGATGATTGCTTTATCTTATGGCAGGTAACATTGACAAGCTAACTGAATTTTAAAACATTTTAAACAACCTCAGCAATAGCATCAAATTCACAATGGAATTCAACCCTAAAGAACTCGCTTTTCTGGATATCCTAATCACAAACCAAGATGGGAAAATAGAAACGAAGGTATTCTACAAACCCGCTGACTCCAAACAGTATTTCTTTTTACATCATGTCACATGAAACACAGCAAATTCAACAGTCCCTTCAACCTGGCAAAACAAATTTGTACCATAGTGTCAGAACCATTCAAACGTGAACAAAGACTAGAGGAACTGAAGGACTTATCCAAAGAGCCTTCCCTTCTGTCATAATCACCAACGGAATAAACAAGGCAAAGCAAATGGATATCAATGAACTTAGGAAAACAAAAAAACAAAAGAAGGAAAAGCGTTTTACCATTTATGTCAACCTTCAATCTCAGAAATACCGAGATATTTGATCACATCCACAAAAACCTCCCCATTTTATTTACAGGTGAAAATTTGAGAAAAATCAGAGAAAAACAACAAATCATCAAAAGAAAAAAGGCAGTCCAAAATACTAAAACTCATTCTTACCGGAGCAAAAACGCACAAAGAAACCTCTAACCCAACTGTCGCAAAATGCGGAAGAACAAAGTGCGGCACTTGCCGTTACCTAATTGGGGGACCAGAATTTAAATTTAATGACGGCCAAACCTTCAAGGTTAAATCCAATCTCACCTGCAACACAGGAAATCTGATCTACGCAATTACATGCAATGGTTGCCAACATAATTACATAGGTCAGACGGACGGATCGTTACGTAACAGAATGACGACACATCACCAACAGATCCGCGACAAAAACACGAGGAAAATTCTTTTAAGCAGTCATATTGCAATCTATGCAGGAATGAACTCACCCAATTTCAAAATATTTCCCCTCTACAAGTGCTCAGATTCATTCAACCAACAACAAAGACTAAATAAAGGCAATTTATTAACAAGTTAAACCACAATTAAATACAGAACCGACCACGACCAACCAATAAATAAGGACGGACACTTAAAAAAATTTATACATACTATTGATTTAGAAAATACTTCCCATCCATTCTTAAATCTTTTTTCCAATACATATGTATGCCTGCACACACACACAAACACACACACACACACACACACACACACAGACACACACACACAGACACACACACACACACACACACACACACACAAAACAAGACATCGCAAGAAACACACACACACGTCTGCACATACACACACACATATACTCACACATACACCCACCTAGAGACACCCAAAAGAAAACATCGCACACACACATACAGCTGGAGACACTCAAAAGAAACCATCGCAGTTCAAACCCACACACACGAAAAAGAACGAAAATCTTAATACCTTTCTTTACAAGATATTCATCTCAACATACACACGCATTACCATACAGTTGGTCACATACCAAACATGTTGAAAGGACGTTCACCACAATACATACACACGCACACACGCACACGCACACACACACACACACACACACACACACACACACACACACACACACACACACACACAGCTGGACATAAAACCCATTCAATAAATGTTTTGAAGCCACACCCTCGGCAGGAATCCACAGAGATTTTTTTAGACATCGCAA
>NC_068989.1:31503596-31504653 GCF_001194135.2 Octopus bimaculoides | reverse complement strand
ATCCAACCATGAACAAGCAAGAAAAAACAACAGCGCGAGGACGTGGAATAAGTACAGGAAAGGAAAAGAAAGAAAGAGAATTTCACGTTTCGAGCGGAACTCTTCATCAGAAATATAGAAAAGGTCCAAAGAAGGGAAGACGGAGAAAGAAAATCGCCAACGATACACACGCGGTCACATATTGAAATGACTGGAAGGGAATGGGTGAAGACAAAGTTCTTTCAAAGACAGGAGAGTGCAAGAGAAGGAGGGATGTGTGTGTATGCGTAGGTATGTGCGTGTGCACAGGTCAGTGTGTGCGCGTGTGTAATGATAGCCCATATATGTGCGTGTGTGTGTGTGTGCGTGTGTGTGTGTGTGCGTGTGGTTGTGGCTGTTTATGTATGTGTGTGGTTGGACTTAGTATCGTTTAAGGTCATAGGAAGAATTTATAGTAAGAGTTTTGGTAGGAGTGGCTGCCTGTTGTGTGTGTACCTACACATGTGCTTAGGAGAATGGTCAGTAGAAAGGTACTGGTAGTTTGAAGTATGTGATTGTGCGTATATGTATTTGTAGTGTGTGAGTTTTTTTCCAGTGTGCGTGTGTTTGTATGTATGTGTATGTACGTGTGGGTATGTGTGTATGCGTGAGGTTGTATCTGTGGAGTACTTGTACGTTACTCTGTGTGTGTGCGTGTGTGTGCTTGTATGTGTGTGTGTATGTACATGTATGTATAATTGTATACGTGTATGTATGAGTGTGTGCTGTGTGTGTATGGGAGGTATGTATGGGTTCATTTGCGTGTGCGTGATGTGTATGTGTGTGCGTGTGTATATATGTATGTGCGTGTGAGTGTGTACATGTGCGTGTGTACATGTGTGTATATGTGCGTGTAGTTGTGTGGGCGTGTATGTGTGCGTGTGAATGTGTGTGCGTTTGCGGGTGTATATACATGTATGCGTGGGGTTGTGAGTGTTAGGTATGTGTGCATTCGTGTGCGTGCGTATGTGTGCGCATGCGTGTGTGCGTGGGTTGTGTGGAGGGTTGTGTGAGATATATATATATATATATATATATA
>NC_068989.1:31499026-31502501 GCF_001194135.2 Octopus bimaculoides | reverse complement strand
TATATATATCTTTTATTTCTTACTTGCTTCAGTCATTAGACTGTGGCCACACTGGGACACCGCCTTAGACATGTTTTTTTTAATCGAATGAACCGATCTCACTACTTATTTTTTTAAGCTTGATACTTATTCTATCGGAGTCTTTTTCCGTACCGCTAAGTTACGGGGACTTAAACACACCGACACTGGTTTTCAGGCAGTGGTGAGGGACAAAGACAGACACGATCACACACACACACGACAGGCTTCTTCCAGTTTCCGTCTACCAAATTCACTCACAAGGCTTTAATCGGCTCGAGACCATAGTACATGACAATTGTCATAGGTGCCATGCAGTGGGATTGAACCCGGAATCATGGGGTTGGGAACCAGATTTTCACTTGAAAGTTTCTTTTCAAATATAATCATGATTGATCAAACCTCTATGCATTCAAAATTTGTGTAACTAAAACCAGTTATAAACTGAAATTGTGCGGATCGAATTTAAACAATCTTCTGCCGACAAAAAAAGAAAGGAATCTTAGTTATTTCTCTCAACCTCTTCGCCCTGTTTCGAGAAATAAGTTGTCGCATAAATAATGAAAGCAAACAGGATACTTATGAGTGTGACCTATTAAAGAATGTGTGACAATTTTTAATATTTTAAATGTTGTTTTGGGGGTGAGGGATGGTTCGATTCAACGGCAACAATATTGAATGACATTTAAACCAGAAAGAGAATAAGGACAGTAGTTTGCTGAGAGTGATTTCTGGTGCCAGTAATGATAGTCTCGGTGAGACTATCATGTATCTATTTATAAAGTTAATGTTTCACTTCATTTCCAGTCATTTTAGTGGTTATTTCCGCTCAAGGAGGAAACGCTGAAGGGGAAAACTTTAATAAATGAGAGAATAAGAATAGCTGCACATGTGATTTTAACAGAACTTCCAACGAAGTTAACAGGACATCAAGAATTTTCGTAGCTAAGAAAAAGTTTACTAAATTAGCCATTCTCTTGCCGAGTGTGAGAAAAAGAAACTTTCGAAATGAAATCACTAAGTTTGAGGTAAGTGAAATAATGAACATTTATTTTTAAAAGATATCCAAATATCACCATATTTTGATACCATCCAGTATTTAGTAGGTAAAGAGCTCTAGCTGCACATCCAATAATGTAGTTCTAAACATTTCTAAAAAGACAGAATCGTCATGACTAGAATGCCTTTCATCACAGTTGACTCAATACAGATAAACCCATTAATAAATTCCTTTGCATGTTTGAAATTCCTTTTCAAATAAGAAAAGTCATTTTTTTCAAAAAGAATTTCTTTTTAAAAATGTTGTTTTTTTTACTTTTAAAATGGAAGTATTTCTTTTTCTAATTCATATCACTTTGTTTTCAGCCATTCATTTTTAAGTATGTTCCATTTCATGACTCTATTTATTATGGTTTCAATTACATATTGTTAGCATGTGATTTAGAACTAAGTGAAAATTACATAAATCCTACTGAGCAACTTCTCAGCGTTTGTCTGGGAGAGAAATTAACTGTGTGTATTTACATGGGTTTAGGAATCAGAAGTTGCTTTTAAATAAACATTTCTATTTCTCTATGAACAAAACCAGAATGTACTAAACGAAAATTTATTTCTGAGTATACAAATATGAAAACGAACAAACATGTTTAAACTTGTGCTGCAATTGCTTCAAGACCCATGCAGCGCGATAACTTCATGACAGTTTCGAATTTAACATTTAATATTTATCTACTAATAAAACAGCTGCATTAAAAAATAGAGGTTTTATATCTAAGATTCAGAATAAATTAAAGCCGTCCCTTCCTTAGGTTAATCTTTCCTAAAGCTCTGAGATTAAAAAAAAAATACGATGCTTAACTGCAGCTTCTGTGATATGAGAGAATTTCGCTTTAGGATACAATGCTTGTATAAGGCATTGTAGATTTGGTAATTACCCAGTGAAGATTTGGTAATTACCCAGGGCCGAGTTAAGGTAATGCCGGACCTGCTGCGTATACTATAATGAGACCTTAAATTAAAATACATTCTCTTTTACTCTTTTACTTGTTTCAGTCATTTGACTGCGGCCATGCTGGAGCACCGACTTTAGTCGAGCAAATCGACCCTAGGACTTATTCTTTGTAAGCCTAGTACTTATTCTATCGGTGTCTTTTGCCGAACCGCTAAGTTACGGGGACGTAAACACACCACGTCGGTTGTCAAGCGATGTTGGAGGGAAAAACACAGACACACAAACATATACAAACACATACATATATACATACATACATACATACAATTTCCCAAATCTCTAGTTTTTATGGATCCTGTGCATCTTCCACACACGAACACCACTTTCTCTGATACCCTTCCTATCATTTCACTGCACCTGTTGTGTGTCCATAGCTTGCACTGTGTACACCGTATGGAATTCTTGTCTGTACCTTTCCTACCTCTCGTCTGTTTTCTTACTTACTAAAACTTTAGTCTTTGCTAAGTTAACCTTAAATCCTTAGATTCTAGGTTCTGTGCGTGTCCTGGGTATCGACATGAGTGATGATATCTTTCCAAGTGCACATTACCAAAGATGGCGATAAAGTGCAGACGGCTGACTGAATGGATCCTGACAACCTTCAGAACCAGAGAGAAGGAAACCATGATGGTCCTCTGGAGGACATTCGTCCTCAGCCGCCTGGACTACTGCTCCCAGCTATGGCCACCCCACAGTGAAAATTAACAGCAGACCTTGAAGCAATCCAGCAAAGCTTCATAAAGAAGATCGTCTCATTGCAATAGCTCAGCTACTGGGAAAGGCTAAAACAGCCAAGATTCTACTCTTTGGAGGGAAGGCGGGAGAGATATGCAGTATCTGCAAGATCTTGGAATGGATTGTACCAAATTTTGTCATTGAAAGCTACACAAATGCCAAAACGAGTCGCCACTGCACAGTGCCAAAGATTCCAGCAATGCCGTCGCATTTCAGGACCAGTTACTGCAACAGCCAGGGTTTCAGGGGCCCACAGTTTTTTTTAAATATTTTCTTAAAGAGCCTGAGGGACCTACACAAGGTGAATATAGGGTTTTTTCAGGTCAAATCTGAATCTCTTCCTGTCGAGAGTCCCAGATGAACCTATCTTGCGGCAGGAAGTGCAAATGAGGGTAACAATATCAAATTCTCTTATTCATCAAATATCACATATCAGAGAAGGCTCTCAATGATAACAGTGTAGCTAAACAGCAGTGCCCCAGCCTGGCTGCAGCTTTGAGTTGAAACCGATGAAAGATTGAAAGATATATTACATGTGTGTGTGTGTGCGCGCGCGCTACTCATTGGTGCCCTTATTATAATTATATATTTTGAATTAATTGTTACCTATATGGTTTTATTACATGCTGGCTACCTGATAAAATCTTATAAAGATTTTATCTTTGGTTATATATATATATATATATATACACACACACATATATATATATA
>NC_068989.1:31498473-31498926 GCF_001194135.2 Octopus bimaculoides | reverse complement strand
CAAGTACTTACGGTACTGGTGGAGAAGGTAGGAACTTCCGGTACTGGTGGAGGGGGTGAGAGGGCGGGTGCATGACAGCCATTGCTGCAAAGGCATTTAGGTCGAGTGGGGGAATTTGGGGTGCGCGCGCTAGTTTTATAGCCATGGCAAAGCAAGGGGTTAATCGAAAGAGGTAGGAGAAAAGAGAGAGAGAGAGTGGGATCGAGAGAGACAGACTAAAGGAGAGAGGGTTAGGCCAGAGCACGAGGGAGATAGAGAGATATTCTTTTGGGATTTCTGTCACATAGAGACAGTAAATGGTAGAAATATAGAATTGAGAAATTAGAATTTTCGGTCAGCTAATCTAAGGCAGAGATAAGTGACTATGTGATAAAAATTAAAATTGAATAACTTGAATAACTGAGTGAATTTGACGACATTATAATGAGACGGACAGAATAGTGGAAGCACTAA
>NC_068989.1:31496008-31497478 GCF_001194135.2 Octopus bimaculoides | reverse complement strand
CACCACGATAATAACAGACAAGAGATTTCAGCCTGCGATAAACGTCTGTCCTCAAGGCCCTGGCATCGAAGCCAAAACACAACTAGTGATAAGCTCTGCCAAACGACGAACATCTGTATAACAAGAATCACGGCCCGGCTTCGATGCCACGACATCACAACTAGTGATCAGCTCTGCCACACTCAGCCTCCCCAACTTTCACATACAGATTCATATTATTGTGTACCCAAGAACTGGTATAATTGCTCACGTGTTATTGACTCTTTCTCTGCTGTAATATTCACATACACATACATGTATCACACACATACATACTTTTCTTTGTATGACGGCCTGTCTTTGATTATGTTATTATATGTCGCATTCACACTCTCACACAGACATACATCTTTAACGCCATAATAAATATCTCTGTTATTCATCTAATACGGTTGTGGTCTTTCATTACTGGTCATCTATGTTATCGTAGTATAACATATATTATGTATATCATCCTTGATATATATTATTTTGTGTTTGACCGTGTGACACGTTTAAATAAAAGGAGTCCTCTGTTTTTTCCATTCGTCACCATTTCTCCTTTTTGAGTTCATACGGTCGTCCCTTACATATATATATATACATACATACATACATACATACATACATATCTATATATGTATATAAATTGCATATGTATGTATTTATATATGTGTGTGTGTATCTAAATATGTATATCTGTATACATATATACTATTGTTTTATTCTTTTACTCATTTCATCCATGCAGCTGTGGTTATGCTGGAGCACCACCATATATACACACACACACACAAATAGATATATTTATACATTGACAGACAGACAGACTGAGTTTCTTATTTAAAAGCAATTTCCAAAGTGTTCTCCTTTCTTTGTTGGGGTGGAGGGTGTATCAGATTTCTTTTCATACAGTATTCTCGTCTTCCCAGGTCTTCATGGGTGTGTTGCATACCTACACACACACACACATGCACACGCAGCTGTTTGCACACATTCATACATATATGCACACACATTGATGCATATACACATGAATAGAAATTGCAAAAGGTCAAAATAATAAACAAATTAAATACACGAAAAGGAAAAAAAAAACTGGTTGTTGAGCATTATTAAATGAAATGATTAATACTTGTTGAATAGAAGAAACATCAGGTGAGATTTTATTTGAAACTAGCAGAAATACCCGGCGTTGCCCGGGTTAAAGAGAATAATGAAATCTAAAAACGCCGTCTAGACTACGCATCGTCTTTATATATAGAGATGTATATACACACACGCACCCAAACACACGTATATATATGTATATCAATATAAATATATGAAAGTCAATGAAGTTTCGTAAAAGAAGGTGATCATGTACATACTTTCTTGCTGTTGTGATTATAACACCTTGTTGTAAACTATGTTCCTTGTTTTCCCTTGTGGAGCATATACAAATAGGTTTTT
>NC_068989.1:31494065-31495287 GCF_001194135.2 Octopus bimaculoides | reverse complement strand
ATACATATACATCTCTCTCTCTCTCTCTTTCTCTCTGTGTGAAAGTATCTGTCACTACAGTATCGAAATGTGATTGTTTCAGTTAGTGGAATAGTTTCATTTTTAAAGTGAAAGTATTTGACATGAGTGTTTTTGTTTCACTTTTGACACGTAATACTTAAATAGTGGAGGAGATATTATGTTGCCGTGTGCTCGAACTCTACAAGAAATTAATAATTTGTTTTGACTAAAACACAACTGGAACCCTAAGTAAGGCATGTGTAAAATTTGAATGAAATTGGTTGGGTAGTTCTCGAGTTTTAGGGATTCACACAGACAGACAGACAGACACACATTCTCATTTTTATATATATAGATGATCAGTTTTGGGTCAGGCCACAATGACGCCTGTGTCTATGTCTATGTCTAAGTAAAAGTGTGTGTGTGTGTGCAGATGTGCTTGGGCACACATTTACTTGTACAGAAAGACTAACGTCATTGTGATCTAACCTGAAAACAATCATTTGAAATAAAACTCACCTGATGTTTTCTCTCTTCAAAAAGATTTAGTCATTTAGTCACTCAATAAAGCACAACCTATTTTTTATGTTTATGTGTTTGCTTTTGCAAGATTCTTCATGTTTCTGCCCCAGTCAACCGAAAACAGGTAGACACCCTATCATCACCCCATGGCCAAGAATACCCTTATGGACAGATGGAAAAGGTGGATCAGAGGCATAAGGACTCCAGAAAACTATGACCAGGTGAGAAAATGTTACATGATAGTTGCTAGTACCAAAGTTATTCTAAAGTATCAAATGTTGAAGTTCAATAAAAAGATATATACCCAGGAAGAGGGGGCAACCATCGGTGTCAGTATTGCTACCCATGTGGCCAACCTCTTTATGGTATGGTGGGATAAGGGATTCCAAGAACGCTCTGCAGAGAACTCCATAATCCTAACCATGTATTCTTGCTATGTTAATGATTTCAAGAAAGTAGTAAAAACACTTCCACAAGATAACATCTATGAACTAGAAGCAAGCACCATGAAGAGCATCCAGCAAATAGCTAATCCCGTCTAACAGGGTGTTAACGAACAATAGATTACCCTAATAAGCACCCCAACTACAAACTACATGTTTTGGACACTCAACTGTAGATGGAAACTAGAAATAGCAAAGTTCAGATTCTCCATTCATACTATGCCAAACCCATGGCCTCCAGATCCCTGTGCCACAGA
>NC_068989.1:31488703-31493990 GCF_001194135.2 Octopus bimaculoides | reverse complement strand
AGAAAGGAGTCCTAAATGTGTGACCCAACGGAATTGAAGAGACACATAGAGCACTTCACCTACTGCTTGCAGTTCTCCAGGGACAGTCAAAGAGAAAGGATCAGGGTGGACAAAGGAGCCGTGACAAAACTCAAGACCATCATAGAGAATGATGCAAATGGGATCTGCCTGCTAGACAAGAGTAAATCATGGCATAGTATAGAAGGGACGAAGAGGAAGATAGGGAAGGCCAGCTCATGGTATGATGGCCAAACGTACCAAAACATCATGTTCATCAATGCTACCCCTGGAGGAGAACTAGCATATTATTTTAGAAAAACCTTGGGTAAATTGAATCCACTGACTAAAGCAGGAAGAAAGGTCAGGAACTTCCATAAAATCCCTAATCTGTAGAACAAACCCATTCGAAAGAACTCTCTGTACTGACAGGAACTGTATATTGTGTAGGTTATGACCAGAGATAAACAGCAAAACTAGGAATACAATTTATAGTGGTGTACAGAGGGATGGTGCAGAATCATGATAAGAATACAAAGAAGAGAGAGCCCGCAGCATAGGAAAGAAGATTAAGGGTCACTGGTGATACCTCAGGGAGGAGAAAAAGCTCATTAGTGCCATACCAACAAGCTAACTAAGTACATGGGACTCAATAGATAACATAGATGTTAAGATTCTATGCATACATATAACAAATATGATATTCAAACATTTTATGGGGGCCACACATATAATAAAACGTAGACCAAGCCTCAACAGAAAACACGAAAAGAATAATAATATCCCCCCACTTAAACCCACCCTACAACATGACAATTGAAGGCAGAAGAGGGCAAAGAGAAAGAAAAAGAAGAAAGGAGACACAGATACAAACAGCATAATATAGAAACCCCTACACATACACACATACACATGCCAAACATGACAACAATTTCTCTTGACACAGGATATTGCCTGATGATTGAAGGGTACATTTAAATGGGCTGGTTATGCGACTCTGGCATAGGCCACAGCTATGGTCTCACTTGGTTTGCCAGGTCTTCTCAAACACAGCATATCTCCAAAGGTCTCGGTCACTCATCATTGCTTCTGTGAGGCCCAATGTTTTTTGGTCATGCTTCACCACGTCATCTCATGTCTTCCTGGGTCAACCTTTTCCACAGGTTCCCTCCACTGCTAGGGTGTGACACATCTTCACACAGCTGTCCTCATCCATACACATCATATAACCATACCAGCACAGTCGTCTCTCCTGCTCGCCACATCTGATACTTCTTATGTCCCACTTTTCTCTCAGAGTACTTACATTCTGTCAAATATGCACACTGACATTACACATCTAGTGGAGCATACTAGCTTCATTTCTTTCAAGCCCACACATGTCCTCAACAGTCACAACCATGTAGCATGGTTGTTTGCACACATGCATCATACAGTCTACCTTTCACTCAAAGCGAGAGGCCCTTTGTCACCAGCAGAAGTAACTTTGCCCATGCTATTCTTATTCTAGCAGCTATGCTTTCAGAGCATCCACCCAGCTACTAACCTGGTCACCTAGGTAACAGAAGCTATCAACTACTTTTAGTTTTTCCCCCTGGAATGTGATGGAATTTGCTTTCTCTACATATTTGGTGTTTATTGCTCCTGCACATCTACCACACACAAAAATCTATCTTTCCAGTTAACCTTCCTTTGATATTGCTGCACCTCTTATGTGTCCATAATTGCACTGGGTACATCATATGGAGTTTCTACCTACACCTTTTCTACAGATCAATCAGGACCATCTACCTGAAGGGGTTTCTGATTTGTCTGCCTTCCTACTTACTAAGGCATTGTGTTTTGCTAGATCGACACTAAGGCCCCTTGATTTTAGACCTTGCTTCCACATCTGGAACTTCTCTAGTTCTGGAAGTGACTCAGCTATTAGAGCAAGGTTATCAGCATAGAGGAGCTCCCAGGGGCAGCCTGTCTTGAATTCCTCTCTTATTGCCTTGTGGACTATGATGAATAAGAAGGGGCTCAGCACTTGGTGAATCCGGAATTATTCGCTATACTCGTTGCCCACCCCCACCTTACTCACAGTATCCCTGTGCATGGATCTTACAGCTCTCATCAACCACTCATCTATCCCTTGTTTCTGCATTGACCACCAGATAAGGGATCAGGGGACCCTGTCAAACGCTTTCTCTATGTGAACAGATACCAAGTACAGAGGTTTATCTTTGGCTAGGTATTTCTCCTGCAACATCAGTAGTGCTTCTCCCTGGCACAAACCCAAACTGCATCTCATCTAAACTAACTCACTCCCTAATTAGTTGGGCCGTGTCCCTCTCCATGGCTTTCATCCCCTGATCCAACAATTTCATACCTCTCTAATTATTTCTGTCTAATGCGTCACCTTTACCTTTGTAGCAGTTGATTATGGTGCTACTACACCAGTCATTGGTACTGACTTCTTTGTGCATCACCGGCTTGACCATACAAGTGACTAGACTACAGCCTACACCACCCGATATTTTAAGCATTGCAGCAGTGATTCCTGATGGGCCGGGGGCTTTCCCTGCTTCTGTACCCTTGATTACTTTATCTACCAAGGTACTGTCAATTTGAATAGCTGATACTTCTGTTGGGTTGGCATTTGGCACACTCTCTTTCTCCCATTCAATCTCTTCATTCAGGAACCATTTATAGTGGCTTTCTCTTTGCAGCAGCATTAAATGCAAGCGAGCCATCATCCATGTGGACACATTTCTCTCCTTTGACATCACAATTCTCTCTCACACATTGTCTTGCAATATGAAACACTTTGAGTCTCTGGTCCTCATGAGACAGAACATTGGCAAATTTTTTTCTTATGTGCTTCCCTTCTGGCTAAGTAAACCTGTCTCCTAGCTTCCCTTCTGCTGATCTGATACAGTTCCCTGCTTCCACAACACTTCCAGTCCTTCCATGCCTGTTTCTTTTTCCTAATGACCTTGTCAGCTACATTGTGCCACCACCAAGTTACCTGAGGTCAAGCGGGCCTTTGCACCAGCCACAGATCTGGTCAGTAGCCCTCAACAGGTTGTCCCATAGGAACCTTCAATTGTCCTCCAGAAGTGGTGTCACACTTCTCCTGTCTCTGTTATGCAGTTGTGAAGACCTCATCTGTAGAAGTTGGTAGGCTGCATCTAGAGTCAAGACTTAGAAATAAGTTTATCATCCAAAAATTTCTTCCCCTTCAAAAAAGATTTCATGGTTGGAAAGATGTGGAAGTCAGATGGTGCAAGGTCAGGAGAGTAAGGATTTCATAACCACAGGAGTGTGCTTTCATCTGGGCAACATGCACACTGTTAACTGGGCTGTTGTCTTTGAGGGGGCAGACTCCTTTGGGCAGCATGCCACACCTCTCTGCTTTGATGGCATCCTGCAATTTCTGTAGCAGAGAAGCATGATGTGCCAGAAATTCCATCATCACTAATCTGTGCTGGTCCAAAAAGATTGAGGGTTGGACGCGACCCTTCTTTAGAGGTGATGTGTTATCATGCTTCCATTGCTTCCACTGGACTTCAGTCTCAGGATCATAGTGATGGACCCACGCTTCCTCCTGTGTGATAAGTCTGCCAAAAAAGTCCTCCTCATTTTCTTGACACATTACCAAAAGAGCCTTGGAACAATTAACTCATTCCTGCTTTTGAAAAGGTGTGAGCATCTGGGGAATCCATCGTGCAGATAACATGTGCAAATGTGGTGATCCTCCAAAATGGCAGCTTCCACTTTATGGATGGCATCATCATCAATGGCAGAATGTGGTTGTCCAACTGTTTCCACCAATGTCCAGCCCCATTTGAACTGGTGATGCTAGTGCCTGACTATGTCGTATGATGGTGCATCGTCACCATAAACTTCTTTCATCTCATCAAAAGTCTCATTTGGTGTACGACCTTTCAAGTATAAAGAACCTGATCATTGATCTGCATTCAACTGCCTCCATTATAACTGCTTAGTGCACTTCAGCAGCCAAAAAAGACAAACGAATTCTAGTGGAAAGCTGCAATTTACAATGTGACGTGTAGAGACATGTATGATTCTACCTGTACAAGTTCTGTTTCCTGCAATAACTGGAAGTGGGTGGGTGATGGGATATCGTTAATGAACACCCCTCATATTTTTGTTAAGCCTTGTAGTTATTCCATCGATCCCTCCATGTAGCACCTTCTTTCTCACTCCCTCATTATATTTCATCCTCCCTCTCTCATTCTACTCTCTCTGTCTCTCTTTCATCTCCTATGTTTAATGTCAGAGGGAGATTTGGATGTTATTACTAACAAGCTGAGTCACAATGCAAATATTTCCTTCAGACATTACACAGTATAATGTGTGATTTAAAGGGATTTGACTGCTATTTCTACAAGAGAAAATATCAATACAACTATATATACAGATATACAAGAAGCAACTCCCTGTCCTCAAAACGAATAGATTTTTTTCCTGACTTATGGAGAAAGCCAGAAATGTTAAGGGGAGGGGTTAAATCAACATTTACTAAAAGTGATCTAGCTACCAGACAGAGATCCTCTACAACCTCATATATACATGCATTAGAAAGTACACTGTAATTAGAGCTTTAATTGGCTGGTAATTCCAACGAGCCTTCCTACAATGCAGATACATTCTTCAGACCTAACACAGCATGATGTGTGATTTTAGGAGATTTGACTGCTATTTCTAGAAGCATATATATTAATATAACTATATATGATATATATTATTGTAGTTATAGTATGTGTGTGTGTATGTTCATAAGACAGCGTGTTGGCAGAATCCCTCACATGCCAGAGGAAATGCTTGGCACCATTTTGTAGTTTCATATTGTGAGTTCAAATTCTGGTGAGGATAACTTTGCATCCGATCATTCCAAGGTCATGAATTGAGCACAAATCATGTAATAGGGTCAATGTAATCGATTAGCTGCCCACAATAATTGCAGGCCTTGTGCTAAAAGTAAAATGAGAATTATTACGTAAATAAATGAATAGAAAGATGGAGAGGGAGAGAGTGAGTGATGTTACAGTATGTGTGTGTGTGTGTGTATAAGCCAGTGAGGTGAAAGAATCGTTCACACGCAGGGTCGATGGAGTCGATTAGCTGCCTCTACTAGAATTCCAGGCCTTGTGCCAAGAGACAAAGAATAATCACATGTGTATGGTAGAAAATGGTGCCCTGGGACTGAATGTCTATACGGGGGAGGGTTGCAAGGAAGGTATCTGATTCCAAATGCTGTTAAGAAGAGCTGATAATAGACAGA
>NC_068989.1:31487062-31488080 GCF_001194135.2 Octopus bimaculoides | reverse complement strand
CATAACTGTATCAATTTCTGTGTTGAGAACAAGTTCACAAAACTCTTCTGAAAATTCCAGAAAATAATAAAGTTATGAGGGGTTGTATGGAGTGTTTACTTCAAAATTGCCCCTTCTCTTTCTTCATATATGTTTGCTAAAGTCTTGCTGTTGTTTCTAGCATATCAAGTGCTGCAGTTAAATGGACCTGTTGTTCATTTGTTGAAAGACAGCCATAGAATTTATAAACTGCAATTAATTTCAGTAGGCTGGAGGGGCATTTGGCTGCTGTTTCTAACAGATCTAGCTCTCATGTACAATTCAACTGTCACTGGTCACATACATAAATATGTATGAAGTTATGTTAAGACACTATGATGTTATTGGAAGGGGATTTGGCTGCTATTTCTAACAGATCCTACATTCATTAACCTTTTATACATCATGAATTTAATTTTCTTTTCTGGGTCTTGATGGTTGTGGTGGTGACTGTGGTAGTGGTGTGTGTGTGTGTGTGTGTGTGTGTGTATGCTTGTGAGTGTGATATTGTTGGTGTTGTTGTTGCTGTCATGTCATTTCCCCCAAGCTTGTTGATCAAGTCAGTGAATGCCAGCTAGAAATTTATTGTTCCACGTGTGATTTGGGTGAGGTTTAGCTACTTTCTCTAATAGTCCATGCTAGTGGTGGTGGTCATGGTGCCTGTCAGAGGTACAGGCTTGTATTAGAGTAGTTATAGCAGTTTAGCCCCAACTCAGCCCTGATTCATCAAATCTAGAAGCCAAGACATTCCAGCCATGACATACTATTTGGACTAACTTTACACAGCATCTCACCAGACAGTGGAAAACATTAAGTACCAGTAAAATGTTGTTACTATTCTGCTCACGTAATTATTAGGTTTTGGGGCACTGCATTACATTCTCTCACTAATTAATTAGCTTGCATTATGTGCATAAATGTGTATATACATGCATACAATCATATATTGGTAAATATATATATATATATATATAATTATGTGTATTTCTTCTATCTTAAT
>NC_068989.1:31482048-31486962 GCF_001194135.2 Octopus bimaculoides | reverse complement strand
ATATATATATATATTATGTATTCAAGAATACATGTATAATGTATGTTACATACATACACAGGAATATTTATGTACATGTGTGTGTGCGTTTGTGTTTGTGTTGTGTGTGTCTGTGTGCATGTTTAAGCTCTCTAAAAGTTTATAAGTGAAGGAAAAATACACTTGTATATCTGTCAGTAGAGTGGGTATATTAATTGAAGTGTACAGTATTATATATCCATTGTGGCTGATCTTACCAGTTGGTTTTGCAGTAGGTGTTCAACAGAGTGTTAGGTAATAGTCTAATTATGTAATCCTGTGTCCTTCAGAGATGGTAGTTATGGAATTAAATATGGTAACAGACACATCTGATTTGTGGATGCTATAAAAAAGATGATGAAATGAACCAAGCAAGGGTTAAGTTAAAAGTTATATCCCTTAGTACCAAAAACACCATCTCTCTGGGTGTTGCAAGTTGATGCACTTCAATTAATATATATATATATATATATATATATATATATATATATATATATATACATATACATATACATAATAGCGTTATTAGTGAAAGATTATTAATCCAGATAAAATACTTAATAAGCTCTCTGACGAAAGTAGCACTAATTCTTTAGGTCATTCAATTTTTCTCAGCTGGTCAATGGACTATCAATAACAAACCTATTATGAATACTGTAAACAGCTGTAAGTGAAATTTACTACAGTAAAAAAAAAATATGTATGATCGTTATATAAATGTGTGTGTGTGTCTTTCAATTTATAGAGTCATGGAAATTGTGGTCATTAGCATCCACCATATAATTGACTATTGTTGAACACTCGAAGAAAAAATAATTGTTCAATAAAATATATTAATCAATGCGGTGTTCCAGCTGAAACAGGTGAAAGAATAAAAAAATATAGGATTCAGATTGTTCCTTTACAAAATGTTGGTATAATTTTGACGAGACTATGTGCTATACAATTCCAAGTTCAATAGGAACTTACATTGCATAGCATGTGCTAAATATACTTATAAAATTGTAAGAATAGACAATTACTGCTCAGTATGGCATATGTTTCAGAAGTAAATATTTATCTAATTATAGGTGTATTGCATCATGGTATAAAAATGTTTACCTCCACATCAGATTAAGGCTGCCAGGTGTCAAAATCAATATATATGATTGATTTTGTCATCTGGTGACCTGATGTGGAGGTAGACATCTTTTTATATGTATATCTATGTATGTATGTACACATACACATGCATAAACCTATGTACGTATGTATGTACACATACACACACATACATCTGCACACACACACACACACACACACACACACACACACACACACACACACACACACACAAACACATGCGCAAACACACACACACACACACACACACACACACACAATTCAAGCAAAAATTTAAGTTGAAAGAAATGACTCATAGTGGCCAGTGACACGTATTTGAATAACATAAATATTGGTATGTCAAATACCAAATAGAAAAATTCTCAATTTAAGGCGGTGCTCCAGCATGGCCACAGTCAAACGACTGAAACAAGTAAAAGAATAAAAGAATAGATGAATTTATTAACATCATCTCTGCCTCTAGAGGATGTATTATAATTACCAAATTATGATAAGCTTCACTTAGGAAGGGGAGATAATCACAAGTTTCAAAGATCCTTCAAAACTGATATGCCAAGGATAGGCCTATTGTCTGGAGATAAGAGGATAGTAGTGGACACAGGTTTCTGGTTCATCTGCACAACAATTGTCCAACCTTATCTTCAGGAGCCAAAAGACTTATGCAAAACACACCAGAAAACAGTTATGACCTTGGTAATGTGCATAGTTCAAACAAAAAAAGCTAAGAGGAATAACTCAAAGTGGCCAGTGGCATGTGTGTCAAATACTATACAACAAAATTTTTTGATTTATTAAAATTATTCCTACCTAATTATGACCAGCTCCACTTCAGAAAGGGAGATACTCTCAAGATTCAAGAATCCTCCAAAATTGACATGTCATCAAGAGAAGGGACAGGATTATTGTCTGGAGATAGGAAAATAGTCATTGTGGCTCAAAAGCTTCCATCTGTATGACATGTCCTTTAACAAATATATAGGAGTGACTGCCAATTGCTTCAAAAGTAGATGGTGAAACCATATTGCCTCATTCTAAAAATCTAAACATGAAACCTGTTACCTCCCTAGCAACCCTAATCTGGCAACTAAACAAAAAAAAATTGATATGTTATCTCCTGATCTATCATACAGACTACTTTTCTGTGTAATGGTGGGGCAAGAAATGCAATGTGTGCATGGAGGAAATATTATGTTTACTTTTCTTCAAAGGAATAGTTAATTAATCCGTTACCCAGCTAAGACAAGTTAACTTGTCTTCACTCAATTTGTCTCTTTCAGAGTGCGATGAGTAAACTTGTCCAAAACATATAATTTCAAAAACAGCTACAGCAGAGTTTATACATCAATTCCCAGCATTTCTTTTTTTTTTTTTTTTTTTTTTTTTTTTTTTTTTTTTTTTTTTTTTTTTTATAAATCACACCCAGATGTCAAGCTCAGAAAATGACAATGAGTATGAATCTTCTATTAGAAGCTTGGATACATCAGATGAGAGTGCAAGCTCATCTGATAATAGCTATTCTCTCTCAAGTGAGGAGGAGGAGGAGGAACGAATTTGGTGTTGATATAGGGTGTTGGAAGAACGCATGCTTCCTTCATCACCATGCTTCCCATTCACTGGAAATCCTGGAATATCAATTGAACAAGACACAGCTGATATGACTCCTTTAGTCTTTTTTAGTCTTTTTGTGACAACAGAATTATTGATCAAGTTGTGGACGAAACTAATTGCTTTACTGAATAAACTGGAGAAAGAGATTGTATGTAATGCCCTGTAAAAAAGGCAGAAATTTGTGTTTTTCACCTTGAAAATGCTTGGGAGTATTGTGAAAATGCCAGATCAAGAAATGAACTGGTAGAAAGATGAACTACTTGAAAACAATTTTTTGGAAGCTGATCAGCTTGAAATGCCATAATAAGATAAATTACTATCTTCATTTTGTGAACAATGAAACTTTTGATGCAACACATGAGAACTCATGGGATATTCACTATATTGTATAAAGTTTATGATATGTTTATGACGTTCAGTGAGAAATCTATGAAGTGTTATACCTCTAACCAAGATTTATCTATAGATGAAAGCTTTGTGCTGTTCAAGGGAAGGTTAGGATGGGTGCAGTACACATCTCTAAAAAGGAGGTGGTTTGGAGTGAAGTATTTTTTTTGTGTGAAGTAAAGACTGGATATGTGTATAGAGTAATCATTTTATGTTGGCAAAGGAACACAGTTTGATTCAGAATATAGTGAATATCCCATGAGTTCTCATGTGTTGTCTCTGATGAAGCCTTTACTTAGCAAAGGTTATTGTGTTACTGCGGATAACTTTTACACCAGTCTGCAATTAGCTATGAAACTCTCCGTTTGAATAGAAAGGAAATGCCTGAACAGCTGAAAAGGGCAAAATTGAAAAAAGGGTAAGTTGCAGTATTTCAGAGAGGTAAGGTAATGACTCTTCGATAGAAGGACAAGAAGGACGTTGCAATGCTTTCAACCATTCACAACCCCACTATGAAGGATGTTGAGACAAGATAAGGGCAGGTGAAGAAACTAACAATTGTATATGATTACAATTTTACAATGGGTGGAGTTGACAAGGTGGACCAACAACTAGTAGATTATCTCATCACAAGGAAACAGGGTAAGAAATAGTACAAGAAAGTCTTCTTTCATTTGATGGATCTTGCGGTATGGAATTCTTACATATTGTACAATGTAGCTAAGGCAGGAAAAAAAAGCCCTCACACACCTGAAATTTTGTATGCAGATTACATGAGATATCATTGCAAAATATGGGGCATATTTACAATCTACTAAAGTAGTAGGGAGACCTTCGACTTCATCAGGATGTTCATGTTTTATACCAGGACATTTTCCAATAGAAGTCCCAGCAACAGAAAAGAAGACAAATCCAACAAGAAAATGTGCCATATGTTGTCTGAAACGTGACCATAGAGGGAAACCAGTCAGGAAGGAGTCATGATATACATGTAAACTCTGTAATGTATCTTTATGTACCATGTACCATGTACCATGCTTTGAAAAATACCATGCCAAATAATTATTCATAAAATGTCTGAGAAAGTAAGATGTATGGGAAGATGAGGTAAAATAAAATATGAAATAAGTACAATATTTTATTTACTTTTACCTTTGGTTATAAACATTGAAAAAAAGAAATATATATAAAAAGTGATTTTTGTGAAGACATGCTAAAAAAAGAGTAAAATAAATGTGTAATTCCCCTTTACTTTTGATGATAAAGTTGAAAAGAAAAAGCAATAAACAAAAAAAATATTTAAAAATATGGGAAGGTAAGTTATCTCATTTTTGTCAAAAATGGTATCTTCAAATTAAAACTCCAAGTAAAATATTGGAAATAGATAAAAACAAAAGTTATTTCCAAAATCAGTATTAAAAGTACTATAAAAAAAGCAATAAAAAAATTCATCTGAAAACAAAACATTTTATCCCAAAAAAGTTAACGAGGAAAGGGTTAATAATCAACAGCATGGCTATATATATATATCTATATCTATCTACATATATATTCTTTTATTCTTTTATTTATTTCAGTCATTTGACTGTGACTATGCTGGAGCACCACCTTTAGTCGAAAAAATTGACACCAGGACTTACTTTTTGTAAGCCTAGTACTTATTCTATTGATTTCTTTTGCTAAGTTACGGGGATGTAAACACATCAACATTGGATGTCAAGCGATGGTGGGAGGACAAACACACACACACACACACACACACACACACACACACACACA
>NC_068989.1:31474074-31481615 GCF_001194135.2 Octopus bimaculoides | reverse complement strand
TTCTTGTCTCACTTCAAACCAGTTGAATTGGAAGCCTGTCAGTGACCAGGTCACACTTGGTTTTGACATCAAATAATAAACGTTTATATGAAGTTAACAGTTTTTGTGTTTTTGAATAGTGAATGTGTTCTCCACAATGCAATTGCCATAGTTTTGACACACAGTCTCAGGTCAAATCAGTTGTTGGGCATCTCTTATAGATGTGTAAGTATGTGTGTGTGTGTGTGTGTGTGTGTGTGTGTGTGTG
Source organism: Octopus bimaculoides (assembly GCF_001194135.2). NCBI lineage: Eukaryota > Metazoa > Mollusca > Cephalopoda > Octopoda > Octopodidae > Octopus > Octopus bimaculoides. The sequence goes on along the minus strand of NC_068989.1, from coordinate 31,481,368 downwards.
TGTGCATGTAGGAAGTTCTCAAACAACAGTAAGTGATAATGAGTGTGTGTGGTAATATGTGCTGCATTATTTTGGGCAATAATATGGAAGCATTTCCACTTGGCATAGGTACAAGAATGCATTTAAGAGTCTGCTGTTACACCATCACAAGAATCTAGTGGTCCTCTCAACCATGGTGGGATTTGTGCTCCATTTCCTCTGCACAGGATTGTTTGTACACCACATAACACAGACATCTCTATAACAGCTGTACCACTTAACCACTGCTTTACTACCAGATTGAATTGCTCCATAACAACATGTTGCTAGCTGTCAACTTCCACTCACCAATAATTAAACTTCACAAATTAAAGCAATAAGATATAAGACCCCACCTCAAAAAGTATCTTTTCTAATGATTCTATAATGTTTGCATGTACAATGTATCCAAGTCTTTTTTTCAGAAAATGTTTAGTGATTTAGGAAAATTGGGAGTTCATTACAGCACATTGCAATATTGTGAATTAATGCTAATGAAGCATGAAATTAAATTCTATTACATCTAATGTTATAAGGTGATGAATATAAGAAATAAATTCATTTGGTCATTTCACCATTGGTCATTACATAAATAAAGAAAGATTGTCCATTGCCAATTATGTGCGAATTACAGAAATTTTCACCTTTCATACTAAATCAATTAGACTTCATTTTTATACAGATAAATCAGGTAACTTTCAGTTTCATTCCATTGATGATTAATCCAGATTTTTCATTTGTGTGATATTTTCACAAGCAAAAGATCTCGAATTGTTTAGAATTGTTTGCTAGTCATTGTTGTGTTGTTTTAGAAGGGCAAATGGTTCCCTTGTGAAGTAAAATAATTTAAATTATTCAAATAATGAATAATCTCAGTAATAATAATGTAGCAATAATAATTGTAAACAAATGTATATAATAATATTGTAGCAATAATTAGCAATAATAATTTTAAATGAACGAATTCCATTTCTGGCAGTGCAGCACAACAGTAGCTTACAGTAGATTCAAAATAATTGTATATTATGAAACAACAAATCAATGAAATAGGTAATTACAGGATACATTCTTTGTGAATAACAAACATGATGATTAACTGAAGAAAAAAAAAAAATCTTTGCCAGCTACCAAAATTAATGGCAGTTGCTGTTGGGAAAGGGAATGCTAAACTCAAAAATTACCTCCATTTTTTTTTTATTCCAGCACAATGAAAGATAAGTGATTGATCTTTTTCAATGAGACAGCCATCAATTTGTTAACTTTAAGAAGAGAGAAACAGAAATCATGACATTCATACTTTCTATGGGAGTTCCAGTGACTTAAGTAAAGTAGCTACAACAGAAGCCTAGGGTGCTTGACTTATTCTATTGTACTTGACATCAGAGAAAATAAGAAGCAGTATTTTTACTTACAGGCAAAGCATATAAAACAATTGGCGTAGAGAAATCTGAACAGAAACCTAGAAAACAGAAAGAACCAATAAATAATTTGAAGATATAGTTGAAACTAATTGACATTTGTATACTTTATTTAGTTTGGAAGAATAAAATATAGAAAATCATGTGCATATTAACAGGCTTTGGTGCATGTGGGAGGGCTTTAAATCCTTCTGGGTGGGCATTTTTGCAATAATTCTAAAACAGAGTTTCGGAATAGACACATCTCTGTAAATTTGTTTCGATAATTTCTTCGGATTAATGATTTAAACATCAATTATGAATTGGTAAAAGAAATATTTTCAAATTTCTATTTTTAATCCTCCTCCTGTTTCTGTTTCAGAGTATCCAACAGGCTGCACCTTTTTTTTATTTTTGACTTTTTATGAAAGTTCTTTTAGAATTATGTTTTAAACATCAGTGATGATAATTATGCAAAAGAAAGGTTTTCATTTTCTTTACTCTCCACCCCAAAACATTCTTTTCTATTTTGGAGCATGCAAAGAGCCATAACTTGTTATGGCTTAGGGTTAGGGTTTGTGGTTTAAGACTTTAAAGATAAGGTATAGGATTTATAGTTAGGCTTTAAGGTTTAGAGTAAAACATAGAAGAGGTAAACTATTTTTAAGAATTGTAATCTTATCTGTTTTCAACAGAAATCTGAAAAAATTGTTGACAACAATTAAAATATAAAGTTACAGTAACTCATGTGCTGTGCTTCTTTCAAAACCCCACCAATTCTGAAATACAGTATATTATTTTTTATTTACATTATTATTTTGTCACTTTTAACATTTTTATAAGCATTATTGTTTTAACAAATGTATGAAGAAAATATTAGGTCTGGCCTATATTTAAACCAAATGCACCAAGACAACTAAAGTTTGTTCTGAAACTGAAAATTTACGAAGCTTATTATTGTAAACTAATTCAATTAGTAATAACTAACACAAATACTACAGTTACCAAAAATGTGTTTAAATAATTGTAATCTTGGCTTAGAAGAGAAATATTAAAAAAAACTTTTCCAAGCCAAGATTACAATTATTTAAACACATTTTTGGTAACTGTAGTATTTGTGTTAGTTATTACTAATTAAATTAGTTTACAATAATAAGCTTCGTAAATTTTCAGTTTCAGAACAAACTTTAGTTGTCTTGGTGCATTTGGTTTAAATATAGGCCAGACCTAATATTTTCTTCATACATTGGTTAAAACAATAATGCTTATAAAAATGTTAAAAGTGACAGCTCTCTATGAATGCAAGTATAACAAGTATGACTGATTATTGTGTAATATGCTCTGGAACACTTTGTATTCACTGAGGAATGGTACAGTTGTCTTTCAAATTAAATTTCTTTACCTCCCCTGAAATTTTTTTCATTTATTTATTTTTGCTTTCACTCAGCACAATATTTTGAAAACAGACTCCTTCAAACAAATCATCATCATCATCATCATTTAACATACATTGTCCATGCTGGCGTGGGTTGGACGACTTGATCAGAGCTGGTAAGCTGAGGAGGTGCACCAGACTTTAGTCTGATTTGGCATAGTTTCTATGTATGGATGTCCTTCCTAACACCAACCACTCTGAGAGTGTAACATGCTTTTGTGTGCCACTGGTATGGGAGTCAGTTTGCATGATACCAATATCTGCCATGATTACAATTTCACTTGGCTTGATGGGTCTTCTTCTCAAGCATGTCATTTGTCATTGCCTCTGTGAGGCCCAATGTTTGGAAGGTGTTTTTTTACATGCCACCAGCGTGGATGCTAGCTACATGACACCAGTATTGGCCACATTGCCTCTGTGAGGCCCAACACTTGAAAGGTGCTTTTTACATGCCACCAGCACTGGTGCCAGTTACATGATACTGACAACAACCACAGCTATGATTTCACTTGGCTTGATGGCTCTTCTCAAGCATGGCATATCATCAAAAGTGTTGGTTACTAGTCATTGCCTCCATGAGACTCAACGTTTGAAGATCATGCTTTACCACCTCATCTCATGTCTTCCTGGGTCTCCCTATTCCACTGCTTCCTTTCACTGGTAGAGATTAGGACGTCTTCACACAACATCCAAATCCATACACATCATATAACTGTACTAACACAATCGTCTCTCTTGTACACCACATTTGATGCCTCTTATGCCCAGCTTTTCTCTCAAGACACTTACACTCTGTAGCACATGCACACTGATATTACACATCCAGCATAGCACACTAGCTTCATTTCGTTTTAGCTTATACATGTCCTCGGCAGTCACACCCCATGTTTCACTGCCATGTAACATGGCTGTTCACACACAGGTATCATACAATCTGCCTTTCATTCTAAGGGAGAGACCCTTTGTTACCAACAGAGGTAGGACCTCTCTGAACTTTGCCCAGCCTATTCTTATTCTCACAGCTATGCTCTTGGAGAATCCACCCCTGCTACTGACTCAGTCACTTAAGTAATGGAAGCTATTGACTACTTCTAGTTTTCACCCCCTGACATTTGATGGAGTCTATTTTCTGAACATTTATAGTGTTAATTGTACCTATGCACCTACCAAACACAAAACTATTTTCCCTGTTAACCTTCCTCTAATATTACTGCACCTCTTATGTGTCCATATCTTACACTAGGTACATCTCATGGAATTTCTACCTATGCCTTTCCTATAGATTGAGCAGGGCCATCTACCTGAGGGGATTTGTGATTTTTCTGCTTTCCTACTTACTAAGTCTTTCATTTTTGCTAGGTTAACCCTAAAGCTCTTTGATTCTAGACCTTGCTTCCACATCTGAAACTTCTTCTCTAGTTCTGGTAGTTATTCAGCTATAAAAACAAGGTCATCAGCATAGAGGAGCTCCCAGGGACAGCCTGTCTTGAATTCCTCTATTATTGTCTGGAGGACTATGATGAACAAGAAGGGGCTGGTACATCTAGAACCTTCAAAATATCTTGAAGAAGCATTGCAATAAAGATAAATTTAAGGTAAGTAATTTCTTTTAAAATACCAGTTGCCTCAATTCTGATGTTTAAGTCAGAAGTGTCATTTTCTGCATCCTGATGTACTTGCAATATGTGTTCATGATTGGTAAGTGTATAGTGGTAACTGTTGGTAGATGCTGTAGCCAATGTTCCAATAAAAGCTTCAAACCTGTATGTTTGATGCAATAAACAACTTTGGTCTATGCAGAAAGTTACAAATAGCTTTACATGCTTCAAAAATACAATTTGATGACATTAATCTCTTCAGTTGCATGAACTACAACCAAATGTCACAGATGATTGAAGTAGTACACACACACACACACACACACACACACACACACACACACACACACACACATATATATATATGAAATTTCTGTCCCAATTATCTGTAGTTTTATTTTTTGGACAACACTATTGGGGTCTTTTTTTTCTGTTGCTGCCACAGTTTTTAATTTTTTAAAATTTTACTCCAATTGATTTAACATTTGGTGAACTGACGTAGTTTTGTATGCTAATTATGGAAATGAAATTCATTTTTGTCATTAATCAATAAATTAAAAGTTAATAGCTTTTAAAGGTTGCAAATTTTGAGTAATTTTAGCCAATTCAAAGCCACAGACACATTGGTGCATCTTTCCATAATAACAATCCAAGTTATTGTCTGCTTAAAACAACTACAACCACTATGTGTATTTTCTTTACCTATTTTCTTTGACAAGTATCTATATTCAGAACTAGTATGTTTTAATGTTTTTCTAGAAAAAATGTATTAATTGCTTACAGTATAATGTAGTTTGTGTTTTTGCAATTCTTCACGCAATTGTAGGCGCATGAGTGGCTGTATGGTAAGTAGCTTGCTTACCAACCACATGGTTCCGGGTTCAGTCCCACTGCATGGCACCTTGGGAAAGTGTCTTCTACTATAGCTTTGGGCCGACCAAAGCCTTGTGAGTGAATTTGGTAGACGGAAACTGAAAGAAGCCCGTCGTATATATGTATATGTATATATATATATATATATATATATGTGTGTGTGTGTGTGTGTGTATATGTTTGTGTGTCTGTGTTTGTCCCCCCTGACATCGCTTGACAACCGATGCTGGTGTGTTTACGTCCCCGTAACTTAGCGGTTCGGCAAAAGAGACCGATAGAATAAGTACTAGGCTTCCAAAGTATAAGTCATGGGGTCGATTTAGTCGACTAAAGGCGGTGCTCCAGCATGGCCGCAGTCAAATGACTTAAACAAGTAAAAGAGTAAAGAGTAAAGAGAGAGCACAAAAATATTTCATTGAGGATTTTTCCTTTTTAAATTGTTTACATGCTTGTGTGAACTTTGTTTTGCACTATTTTATCAGACAGAAAAACTTATGGGTCTTTTCTGTTGTTACCGTTTTTGAAATTTTAAAATTAAGTGAAAATTTTCAAATTTGGTATATTGTTGTAATTCTTCACACTGGATCTGATTTTGTAGTTCATTTGTTCCAGAAAAAATTTTTATTTTAATGCTCACTAAAAATATGTTACTAATTGATTAACCCCAGGTCTACCACCGGTCGGTCTGACTCTAAATACCAATCCTAAACCCTAAACACCAACCCTAATCCCTAAACACCAACCCTAATCCCCAAACCCTAACTCTAATTCTAAACTCTAATTCTAACCCATAACCCCAACCCAAGCCCTAATTCTAACCCTAAACTCCAGCCCTAAACCCTAATTCTAACACTAAACCTCAACCCTAAACCGTAACACTAACACTAGTGTATATAATTTTCGTTTTTGAATTTTTGCTTCAAAAAATGTATTGTTTATGTGAACTGAACTACTATTTATTCATTTTTACTGTGTTATTTAGGACAATACACTGTTAATTTTGATTGACATGACATCATATCTAATCTAGAGAAATCAAGGTCGGGAAAAACATCAAGTTGTGTTGACATCAGCTGTGAAAGAAGTTAAAGACTGGCGTAAAGATACATAGGTTCTTGTGATTTTCATAAGTTTTGGAATTTCTATAATTTCCAGCCCAATATATAAAAATTGTTCTTCACTTTCTCATTGCTTTATTATTCAAATTAAATACAATATTCTATTTATTTTAAGCAAATAAATAATAAAATAAAAAATAAAAATGCAAACTAGTAAGAATTATTGTTTTGAGAAATACATTTTCTCAACTGCAATATTTTGATTAGTATAATCTTTACTTTGTTTATATCATCATTTGAAAAAAATAAGTATTCTTGTATTTTTTATTATTCAATTGATTTTTAATGATAATTAAATAAACGTTTTTAGTCTTAAATAGTCTAGCTTTAACTATTGCATCGTTTAAATATGTGCTAATATTATCTTTATTATTATTTTAACCTTAAACTTCGTTCAAATTGTATTTAAAACGAAAAAAAATATTTGAGCTGGTTTTTGTATATAATATACCTGTTAGCATATATTATAATGGACGTAGGGTTGATTATGGAATGTTTATTATTTTGATATTTTTAATAATATTTCTCTATCTTTATACAATAAGTATTTTATATAAATTCATTTAGTATTTATTGTTGGTTGATATACACATTCATTTATTATTATTATTATTGTTGTATTTTGACCTGAAGATTAGCTATATTTTTGAATAGAATTGATTTTCGATAGTTTTAATCGATTTAAATTTCCTTTCTATTTGAAAATTGGTTATGAAACACGTGTAGTCATTTTATTATCTTTATCTTATGATATTTACTTTGTATTATATTATACTCATTTATTGTACTTTTAATTATTAATTTTTCTATATGTGACAGTGGATTTTCATCGATGAGTTCATGAACCATGGTTCT
>NC_068989.1:31463624-31471494 GCF_001194135.2 Octopus bimaculoides | reverse complement strand
TTCCAAGTAAGTTTATCTTAATCTTTTTGATGCAACTGTTTTCTCCCCCATCGTTTTCTCTCGCATTCTTTTCTCTAATTCCCCTTTTCTCCCCTTCACCGTTTTCTATCTGTCTGTCTCTCTCCCCCTCTTTCTCCTTTTCTCTCTCTCTCGTTACTCACACGTGACCATCGTCCATCTTTCAGTTCTTTCAAGACTGTCCTAAGGACATGAAGAGAGCAAATGGGGGAGGAAAACTGATAAGTGTGGAAGACTGCGTATGTATCGAACTCGAGAGTTTAATGAGATAACTAGCCTTAAGTAAGGAAACCTTGCTAATGACAATTAGGAACGAGGAAGTATTGAGAGCAGAGAGAAAAGGAAAACAAAGGACAAAAACATTGTACAAAGTACAAAAAGGACACGAAGACAAATTACGCAAGAAGGGACAACCCAATCAATTCTATGTAACCACAACAAAAGTTGCTGGAAAAAATTGGTGCGATTGGCTGATGAAAGGAACCCTAAAAAAAGAGACCGAGAGCACTGTACTGGCAGCGCAAGACCAAGCTCTGACCACGAACTGGAGGGTCAACCTGAGGAATGAGCAAGTGCCTTCGCTGTGCTGCATCTGCATTAGAGTGGATGAAACCATTGCCCATATCACGAACGAATGCCCTAGACTTGTCCCAAACCTCTACAAGTTGTGGTGACACGACCAAGTAGCGAAAGTGCTACACTGGAAACTGCGAAAAGTAGGGGCTAGAGAGAGGCAAGACGTGGTGTAAGCACAAACCACAGAGAGTGGCAGAGTCGGAGACTAGCAAAATCCTCTGGGATTTCCCAATCCAAACAGATCATGTGCTTGAGCATAACAGACCGGACCTAGTGGTGGTGGACAAGGTGCGCCACATATGCTATATAGTTGACGTTGCATGCCCCTTTGACCCACGAATAGTCAAGAAGGAAAGCAAAAAGATTGATAAATACAACTCTAAAGTACGAAATAGCCCGGCTATGGAAAATGAAGGTCAAGATAGTGTCAATTATTGTTGGGTCCTTGGGAACAGTATCAGAAGGCATATATAAAGGAGACTGGAATAGAGTGCCCAGCAGAATTGTTACAAAAGGTTTGCCTCCCTGGCACGGCCAGAATAATCAGGAAAGTAATAGATAGTTGAAAAGAACAAATAGCATGGTACCGTGGTACCGTACGCTTCAACAAAACCTGTGATAAAGAGAAAATAGCAACAACAACAACAATAATAATAATAATCCTTTCTGCTAAAGGCACAAGGCCTGAAATTTCCGGGGAGGGGACTAGTGGATTATAATCGACCCCAGTGTTTCACTGGTACTTAATTTATCGACCTCGAAAGGATGAAAGGCAAAGTCTGAATTTGAACTCAGAACGGGCGATCCTACATGGTATAATAACTTCGGAGTGTCTATTAATTATGTTTTCTCTGGATATGATGATCTCCAAGGTTTCCTCTAGAAATAAGTTGCACACCTGCGATGTTCTATTGTATGATATAGCACTTTTTATTATAGACCAGTGGGTCGTATGCTCCACTCCACTCTATTTCAACCTCCAGATGAGGTTAGATAGTGATGTGAAGAGCCTTTTTTTTTGCATGGGAAAATGACGTAAGATGGCTGCACAGACGATTTTTCATGGTATCTCTGGTACTACCAATGTACACATATTTCTGTGTACCCACATTCCACTCACATTTGTAAACCACATTCTTTATCATGCAATTGTTAAACCTTCAGTCCTTTTTCCGTCTGAAGTTACATGTTATATTATGTTTTCCGTTTTTGTAAGCGGAGTTATTACTGGTAGTCACCTTAGTTATATGAAGGTTACATTATCGTTAAGGAATCTCATGTTAACTCGCCGGAGATATAATTTAAAATGGTGAAGGTGGAAGAACGGAGTGAAAAACAAAATGCAAAAACATGTATGAAGAAATAAAATGATCGTTAATAGAAAAGAAGGAAAAGTAAAAAAATTGAGAGTGGGTAATTGTCTAAAGTTATCAAGAATAAAGAAAAGGAGAGGGGGAAAGAAGGAGAAATTTAAATTAGATTGATGCTGATTTTAGGGGTAAGTCGTGAATATTAAACTGGGTTCACTTTACTATGTGAAATAGATAGGGTATATTGTCCCATCCATGCATATATATTCATATAGGATAAAAAAGGAAAAGAATAGAATATATATGTATACATACATAACTTTCTATCGCTCTATCGAGCTGATCACCAGATATTCTTGTACATCGCTTGTCACAATGAGTTTCCTTTCTTCTTTTGATTGCGTCCTTCTCTCCGATTTGGGCTTTACATCTTTGACTATGTCATTTTCGCATCGTCTTAAAGTTCTTCCCAGTGGTCTCTTCTGATTTTTTGGATACCACTTGATGACTATGCGAGTCCACATGCTGTCTTATATGTCCAGCTTTGCGAAACGTGTACTTTCTGTATTCTACGATCACATCGTTCACAACACTCCTTTCTCCAATTACCTCGATTCGAATATGCTCCTGCAACAATATTGCATGGATCTTTCCATAGCGCTCTGTTTCGTTGCCAGTCATTGTTCTTCCTTCTTCATAGTAGTCCATGTCTCACTTGTTTATAGGAAGTGAGGCGGTGCTGTTCAGGCCGGATTATGCACTTAAAAGGTTTTAGTGCCACCACATATATGTAATCCAGAATATATACAATAATAAACCATAAAATACAATTTTATTTTTCAAAATGAAAAAGAATGTTTATTTTTGTATACTTCCACTTTATTTATATTTGAAAAGTTTTCTCCAGCTTTCTTTAATTGCGAAGTCTTAGAATAGATCTTCAAAATTAATCTTACGTAACGCATCTGGTTCTCTTCTTAGTAAAAATAAAGCATCCAGCCTACCTTGTTGCATGGTTGTTTTGATGAGATTTTTAATATACTTCAACTGAGAAAATGAACTCTAAACTGAGCAATTTGTGACCATTAATGTTAAAAATATACGAAAAGTAATGTCTACATTTGGAAAGGTACATTCAATAATGTTTATTTTAGCAAGTTTAAAACGAATTCTAATGTACCGTAAACTATTTACAATTTCTGTTGTGCCCACACTTCCCTCGATGCCCGAAGCACGTGCTTATTTTGCTTTAGGGTTTATCTTGCGTTGGTGTGTTGCAGAGATTGGCACGAAGGGTCTTGTTCAGCATCATTTTGAGCACATCTTTAATCGAAGCAAAAACTTTCCGTTCCGCTCTTACTCTGCAGGAGATTTTACCTTCTACGTCTCCAGCATATGTTTACTGTCTGTCTCAAATAAACATACTCTTTCATTTCTTCAATTTCATCACAACTATTTGGTTTTTTGTTACATTTCAAACCACATATATTTTCTTTTCATGCAGTATATTTTGAGGCAACTGCTGAACTCTGGGTGTCCAGTTTTGTTAGCATGGTCTACAGCCGATTTGAAGTTTTTGCGATAAGCAATATGTCGTCTGCGGAACGGAAGTGTGTTAGTAGCTTGCCTGACACCTTTCCATTTAATGTCTCTGATGACAATTTCCAGACATGCGGTGAAGAGTTATCTTCTTGTTTGACGCCCCCTCTGGCCGAAACTCTTAAGGGTGGTGGAAATAATGCAATATCAGTGGTACATTCCGAGTTCACCTCTTTGAGAAGTTTGATGAATTGAGCATTGTATCCTTGCATCTAGAGACTTCAACACTGCAAAATCACTTCAACACAAAGGTCTTTCGTTATAAACGAAGACGACGCGAAGAAACAACTGATATTCTTCCGCTCGTTCAAGAAACTAAATGAATATGTCGTCTGCTGTGCTTTGGTTCATCCGAAAATCTGCTTGCTCCCTTGACTGTTGGTCGTTGAAATGTTTCGACAGTCTGCTGACTATAACGTTTATAAAATCTTATAGAGGGAAGACAAGAGGTGGGAGACAGTTTCTCAAATCTTCCCGATAAGAATGAAATGTCCGATTTATTTTCCTTTGTCTCAACAAACAGCAATGCAGTTAATCAAAGTATGTACCTAAGTTATCAAACCAATTTTGCCATTTTATCGGTTGCTTATTTATGCCAGCAGCGAAGAATTCTGGAGAGCAAGAGGTGATGAAATCAGGAAAGGCTGTTTTTGCATCTTCAGATTTGAATTTTTTTCTTTACAAAAAGTTGTGTAATACCTGGAAATGTGATAGTCAATTGGTGCAAGGTCAGGTGAATATGGTGGATGACAGAGTACTTTCAACTTCAGTTCCTGTAACTTGAGTAGCATTCTTTGTGCAACATGTGGTCGTACATTGTCTTGCAAGAGAACTGGCCTGTCTCTATTGACCAATCTCGGTTGTTTAATTGCAAATTCATTCATCATTTCATCCCATTGGTTGATGTACACATCCACTGTAATTGACTTACAAGGTCTCATAAAGCTGTAATGGGTGACTTCAGCGCCGGACCACCAAATAGACACCATTAGCTTTTTTTTTTTGGTGAATATTCTTTTTTGGATTGTGTTTTGGCACTTCATCTCTATTCAACCGCTGTGCAGAACGCTTGCTATTGTTGAAAAGAATCCATTTTTCCTCGTACGTAACAATACGATACAAAATGGTTAGCTTTTATGCCGTGACAGCAAAGAACAGAAAGTTTTAAGACGACGTGTCATTTGATGTTCGTTCAGTTCCTGTGGTACCCACTTGTCCAGCTTCTTTACCTTGCTGATTTGTTTCAGATGGTCCAATACAGCTGGAATCGAGACATCAAACCTTGCTGCTAACTCGCGTAGTTTGAGATGTATCCGCTTCCACAACAGTTTCCTACTGCATTAGCCACCTTGATCTCAGGTCTACCATGGGGGATGATTCTATGCCCAACTGTGCTCTATCATGGGGATTATCCCTAACTGGGACACGTCCTCGGTGATGGGAGATTTTAATGCATCTACTGGGGTTGACAGAACGCGATATGAGAGCGTTGTCGGCCCTTTTGGGTCCGATAAAAGACTCGAAAGTGCTCCTGGTACCAACGTCTTGAGCTGCATCACTGGATTTGGTATTCCAATAGGGGTTGTGTGGTAAAGGAGATTGACCACGTACTTGTAGATAGCCGCTGGAGGGTCCTATAGAACTTCAGGATTATTCGGAGTTCTAGATTCAACATCGGAATCCGCAGTAAGCCACTGCAGGGATATAAAAATGCTTCCTGACAAACAGAACCCAACATATGGAATTTACCGAAGATCAGCAAAGGTCATTAATGCGGACTCCGGGGAACTGTGTTAAACCAACTTCTGTTTATTATTTTTATATAAATAATATTGGAAATGCCATCGAACATAGTAAAATAAAATATTTGTCGATGGATATAAGTTCCAGAAGTTATCACTCTAATTCGATCTATCGGCTGTAATTTGATAGGTGGGGAAAATCCTGCTGGTAAAAGAGGAAAAATTCGAGCTCATCTATTATGGAAAAGAAAATATACCGAAACAGCAATATCCTCTTCCTTTGGCTGAGCTCCTCGAAGCGTCAAATAATATCAAAGGCATACATTAACGATAAATTTAATATGGGCTGCAGAATGTCATTATGGATCCTTAGAACTTTCCACTCCAGAGATCCTGATCTCACCCTCTTCTCTATTTTGCCAAATATTACTCCGAATATTGCTACCCACTGTGAGTTGCCTTACACAAAACAAAACATTATGAGAACTGAAGCACCTCAAAGACTGATCACAAAAAAGAAAAAGAGAAATAAATGGCATGATAAGCCTTAACTATTCGAAATGGCTTCAAAAGGTACAAACTTTATTCTCTCCAGCGCTGTCGTGAGTGCTAAATCATTTGTACGATGTGGAAAATATTCTATCAGCACTGTCCAAATGATACTGGTATCAACTTCAAAAGTTACCAAAGTCATGACCCCTAAATGTTGACTCGCGTTGCAAAATCGAGACTTTTCCAGTAATCTTTATATTAACTCTGAATTCTTCCTTTTTTTTAGTTTAGTTTTTACACCGCGTGTCAGTAGGTTCTTTATCAGACAGAGGCGTAATGTTTAAGACAGAGACTAGTATTAAAAAAAGAACCTTCTCATGTTCAATTCTAACTCTATGAAGTATAGATATGTAATAATTTCGGTACTTGAAAACAATAGAAGTATGTATTGGCGCTTCCATATCTAGATTATATATATATTCACATTTGAACTACTCGAGTGGACGCTGGATGAGATCCGTGTTATTGGTATTAAAACCCGAAAATTGTTGAACAGTGCCAGGAATTTTTGCATTAACAGTTATATAGACTGCATTAATTTAAAATGAAAACAAGGCGGCAGAAACTTAATATCGATTCAAACAGCCTTTGAATATCGTATCATACCCTTCGACAACATCTACCAACCAAATATCCAAGCTCACTAATGGATTAAGCTTGCATATGTGAGGCCAATAACATCATGAGCGTTGGAAAAGAGCTTCTCAGAAAGTATTTACTAACTGATGGACTACGTTATACACGCAGAGAACTTGCACAACTTCACTGCAGCGAGTTATCGGGAGAGAGGCTGTTACATACCAGCAAAAGGTCATGCACGGCTATATTCCCAGAAGGTTTCAAAGTGACAGCAATATTGACAACCAGAGTAGTCTATCCTGGATTAGCAACCAGGATGTTAGCTTTCACTCTGAAGGATACACTTAGGAAGCAGGAAATAGTCACAAAATAGCTGATGCAAAAAGGAATAAGGATGCGACAACCATTGCAGATTTTGTGAAATTAAAGTTGGCGATGTCATATCATAAGTAGCTGCCCGAAAATGTATTCACAGTATTACTTATCTATCAGGCATATAAGGCATAAATATATTTATCAGGCATAAATATAAGTATGTTTAGTTCATTACGGAAAAGTCATCCTGTTTTGCAAATTGTAAATGGGGAGTTGATTGATTTACCATCACCTGTTAATTTATTTATTTGATGGAATTTTGGTTTTTTATTAAGATTATGTTTAATTATTCACTTAAGGTTAGAATATTATATAATAAAATTCATAGAAACGATAATCCTGAGAAGACAAATATTGGATGCTACGATGATGTGGAGGCCATAATTCGAATGAATACCTGTGAGATGTCTCCGTAAGACTTCAATAAAACACAAGCCCAACCAACTAGACATAATGATCAGTTGCTCACCAGCATATGTCAACATAATATTAAAGTAAAAAAAAAAAAAATTTACACCAGACTTGGTAGGAATTTCATCCACGTTTTAACTTTACACCAGACTCGCAGGCATTTCATCCAGCTTTTAACTTTAGATTTTACCAATGATTATTAGAGCACTTGGATATGTGATTTACTGCTTCAAGTACCAACCCTGAGAAACTGAGGTTGACAAAATCAGAAACAACACGCCTAATCACAGGATTACAGTTAAAGTAATCACATAATATACAAAACATTCAAGAAGTTTAGCATGTAGTAGCGCGAAATTGGACCTTTGTGATTTGACGGGCAACATTTTTTTATGTAGTGTTTTTGGTACCGAAACACTTTCAAACTTTGTATACTTGTATATTTTGTGGTATAGAACAGATAATAAATTTTGTATTCGAAGTTATTTCACGTTAAAAATTTTCTTATTTCGATAATTTCAACTAATCACTGACGTCTATTCAGTTGAATACAGTAACTGCTGTGACGGTGTATATGGTATTAATCCCCGTTAGTTCTGACATTTCCGATTAACTAGACTGTTCGTAAACAAAGGGGAAAAAGCCATCAAAATACTTGAATATTGCCTGCACTTGTTATTGGAGCTACCAGAATTATTAATGCACCTC
>NC_068989.1:31461372-31463146 GCF_001194135.2 Octopus bimaculoides | reverse complement strand
AAGAAGGCTAAGAGAAAAAGTTGTTTTGTATGACACATTCTACCAGTGTCCCAAGTTTGAAAGTGTTTCGTTAAGAAAACAAGTGTTGCCCGTCAAATCACAAAGATCCGCGAAATTATAGCCGCCATTGAGGAAGTACTATTCTGCGCATGTGCAGGGGACTTCACCACCGGAAGCCCCTCGAGTTGCGCATGCGTAGTAAAACTCGTACTTAAGCAGTTACTTTCATTATCTCGGTGAGTTGAGCGCAGACCTTCTACATGACAACACCTCGCTCCTCCATGAAGCACTTTTCACCATGATGCTATCGATGTGATAGCTACTTGCTTCTCTGTCAGGCATCAAGGAAGACCTTAACCTTCCATTATCAAACTACAATTTAATCAGCGGCGGCTAAGCAGAATGACAGGAATTGTATAACCAAGTATCATCATAAATAAACCTTTTTATTATGTTGTTAATTGTTCTAATGTCTCTTCATTTATAATTATGTAAGGAACGACCGTGCGAACTCATAAAAGGAGAAATGGTGACGAATGGAAAAACAGAGGACTCCTTTTATTTAAACGCGTCACACGGTCGAACACAAAATAATATATCAAAGAATGATATACAAAATAATGTTATACTTCGATAACATTAGTGAATTCGTAAATACCAGTAATGAAGAGACGATAGAAGGCAACCGTATAAGATGAATAACAGAGGTATTTATTATGGCATTAAAGGTGTATGTGTATATGAGAGTGTGAATGCGACATATAAGAACATAATCAAAGACAGGCCGTCGTACAAGGAAAAGTATGTATGTGAGTGATACATGTGTGTGTATGTGAGTTATTACATCAGATAGAAAGAGTCAGTAACACGTGAGCATTTATACCAGTTCTTGCGTACACAATAGTATGAGTCTGTATGTGAGAGTAGTTGAGGCTGTGTGTGGCATAGCTGATCACTAGTTGTGATGTTGTGGAATCGATGCCGGGCCGTGATTCTTGTTATACAGATGTTCGTCGCTGGCTGAAATTCTTGTCTGTTTATTTATCGTGGTGAAGCTGAGTCACCTAACAGAATCGAAGAGAGAGAGATGTGCTGCGGTGGTTTAGTTTGGTGTACATAGAAAGTCGTGTAGACGCTGGTGGTGAAGAGGCTGCCTGGTAGTAATCGTGTTGGTCATGACGATGATGCTGGTTAATAGTCGTAGACTCGTGTTGCTGATGTGGCGACGGCGGTGGTCATCGTTGGCTGGACGAAGCTGTTGAAGTGGTCGCTGGTTGCCGCTGCTGCTGCTGTCGTGTGGTACACGGAACAGATCTGGACCGAAACAAATTTGTTGGGTATGAGTTGATCTATTTATAGCGAATTATCGGCTCCAAGACGGTAGCAGAAAAACACTATCACGTGACCTTATTAGGGGCCGTGATTGGTCAGTTTGCGTTCTGGCGGGAACGGTTCGAAGAAGTTGCCGATTCGAATAATAATCAGTCACGTGATGACAAGGAGTGGGTTCTCCGCTACGCTCGCGCTTATTTATATTTAAATGAGAAGATTGGCGATAGCAGTTTTGTATCTAATGACGATAGGTAGTTTCACTACAATTATGTTGAAAGGTGATAGAGAGAGACTAAAGTCTCTATGACAACTGTCATACCTATTACAAGCATGTAATGGGATCTACAAATGCAATGATATCCATACCTTTGCACACACACACACACACACACACACACACACACACACACACACACACACACACACACACACACACACACAC
>NC_068989.1:31454988-31460028 GCF_001194135.2 Octopus bimaculoides | reverse complement strand
CTTTTGACACGTAATACTTAAATAGTGGAGGAGATATTATGTTGCCGTGTGCTCGAACTCTGCAAGAAGTTAATAATTTTTTTTTACTAAAACACAACTGGAACCCTAAGTAAGGCATGTGTAAAATTTGAATGAAATTGGTTGCGTAGTTCTCGAGTTTTAGGGATTCACACAGACAGACAGACAGACAGACAGACACACATTCTCATTTTTATATATATAGATGAAAAATATGTAAAAATACTAACACACAGAAAAAGCATAGAAAAATACTAACACACAGAAGCACAGAAAAATATGTAATATATTAACACACAGAAAAATTAAAACAAAACACGCAGGTGAAATCGACGTAGACAACAGCGGCACAGACAACAGTGAACCACAACACAGCGTGCGGTTGTCATGGTAATAAGCTGCTTATGCCACGCTGTCTGTTGATTGACTAAAATTACCCAAATTTCTCAACTTTAATTCCGAATAACATTAGATTCTTTAATTTATGAGATATAGAAATTGGTTGATGGTAATCAAAATTCAGAGTTGCATCGATACACCAAAATTGAAAGCAATCTGAGCAAAATTGAAGAGGACTCATTTTGCGAATGAGAAAGACTAGATCCTTTAATAGAAGACTTTTATATTGACGAAATGTGTTTGTTGTTGATTATAGTAAGATAAAATCATAACAATAACAATACATCTCATAGTTGTAAAATAAGACATTTTGAAACTACATACCGGTGTTAACTCGAACTGTTTTTCATAATAAATCTCCAGCGCATTTTGTCACGCATCATATCCTTACTAAGGGACCCCACCCTCATGGCTTTCTCGCCTTGCCCCAGGTCAACTTAAAGCTGCGGAAAATGAATTTCGTCACATGTTTGACCTTGGAATAATTCGTCCTTCTAGCTGTAATTGGTTCATCTTCTCTACATCTAGTGTCAAAGAAATCTTGCAACTGTGTGGAAATTATCAACGTTTGAATGTTCTAATAGTTCCGGACAATTATCCTATTCCTCATATCCACGACTTTTCTGCATCTTTACACGGCTGCAAATCTCTATAATCGATCTAGTGCGAGCCTATAATCAATTCTCATTTGAACCTTCCGACATACCCAAGACCACCTCCTTTTGGTCTATTTGAATTTGTGCGGATACCTTTTGGTTTACGTAACGCAAACAGAACCTGTCAACGCTTTATCAACGAAGCCATGGTTTAAATTTTGTTTTCACCTATATCGGTGATTTGTTGATAGCTAGTTCTACAGAAGAACATTTAGCTCACTTACAGCAACTTTTTACACGTCTAGCGCAATACGATGTTATTATTAATGCTAGTAAATGCATGTTTGGCGTTCCTTTTCTCACTTTTCTTGGACATACCATTGACAAGAACGGTATACGTCCACTACCAACTAAAATTGAGGCCATTCTCAATTTCCCTGCTCCTGGTTCCTTACGGAAGTTAGGCGAATTTCTCGGCCTAATGAATTTTTACAGGAGATTCATACTTCATTGTACGGAATTTTTACGGAACAATAAAATGAAAAATGAAGCTATATCGCTAATTTCTTCTCTCCTGCAAGCGTTCGAAGATATCAAAGAGAAATTATTCAGCATAACGCTATTAACCTACCCAAGTCCTGAGGCTCCTTTATCATTAATAGTTGACGCATCTGACTTAGGAATAGGTGGAGGTCTACAACAGTTGGTCAGTGGCACATGGCAGCTACTTGCTTGTTTTCTCTCGTCGTTTCAAACCTGTAGAGTCTCGGTATAGTACTTTCAATAGAGAGCTTATTGTCTGTTTAACTGGCTATTAAACATTTCCGACATTTTCTTGAGAGATGCAAGTCCACAATTTCTACGGATCATAGGCCGTTAACTTTTGCTGTAAAGTCGCAATCCGATAAATATTCTCCTAGTGATCTACGGCATTTGGATTTCATTTCTCAATATACTTTGGATATCCAGTATATCAAGGGTGCGGATAATTATACAACTAATGCTTTATCTCGCGTTCATATTAACACTTTGCATACTACCAACTCCATAGATTTGCAACAGATAGCTTTCGATCAAGACCAGGATCACGAACTTTCATTCTGCAATCATAGGATTGTCATTCTTTGGATCTCCGGTTATTACCATTATTTTCTCCAAATTCTTCTATCCTGTGCGACGTTTCTACCGGTGTGTCTCGATTTTATGTTCCTAAGGAGCACAGACGAACAATATTTCCGATGCTCTATAATTTGTCTCATCCCGGTATTTCGGCAACGGCCAAATTGATTTCTAGTCGTTTTGTTTGGCCCAGTATGCAAAAGGAAGTTCGGCATTGGGTGCGAGCTTGTATATCGTACCAGATGACTAAAGTGCAACGCCATGTGCAACGCCATATTGTGTACTTTTGGTACATCAGACGCACGCCTTAAACACATCGACATCGACATCGTCGGCCCTTTGCCACCGGCACAAGATTATCTGAATTTGTTGGCCTGTATTGATCGTTTTTCTAGATAGCCTGAAGCTATTCCCATCAAGGATATCTCATCTCTTGCAATCGCGAAGACTCTCATAACCTGCTGGATCTCATTGTCTGGAGTTCCTCTTACCATCACTACCGACTGTGGTCGAATCGAATCGAAACTTTTGCCGAACTCTCAAATTTACTAAGTACACAGCGAATCCGTACCACTGCTTACCAATCTATGGCTAGCGGAATGATAGAATGCTTTCATCAGCAGCTGAAAACTACTCTATGTGTTTACCCCAACTCACACAAGTGATTGGAAGTACCACCGATAGTTCTACTGGGCTTTCACTCGGTTGTTAAGGAATACCTAGTTTTTTTCACGGCGGTACTACTCTACGGTGCCCCGCTTACTCTGCCTGGTTAAATGATTACGCTTTCAATTACTCCTGAACAAACTTCCAATCCGGCTGATTACATGCATCGTTTACAGAATTACACGAAAGAGTTACCCCCTTTGGTAACTAGGGCACAGTCCTTCAAGTCTTTTGTGCCACCCGATATTCGTTCATGGACTCATTGGACTCATATTTTTATTCGCAAGATCTTGTTAGACAACCCCTCCAACAGTCGTATACTGGTCCTTATCGGGTCCTAAAGTGAAACTTAAGTTTATGGTGTTGGACGTTAATGGCAAGCACCAAACTGTGAGTATTGATTGAGTTAAACAATTGATTCGTCTACTGTACATTTTACTTCTTCATCCGCTGACACGCCACATACAGACTCTATATCTCCCACTACACCCCTCCAGCACGTGTTACCAAAAGTGCGAGAAAAATTCATTGGCTTTCTAAGTTAGTGTATACCTACAATTTAATTGTAAATGCGTTGTTAAATTTATCAGGAAGCGTTAATCTTAGAATTTTTGCACATTTTTCTGATTCTAGCTATCAGCGGAATCTCCTTTCTGCAGCATTATCAGAAGGCGGTGCAACAAAAGCACTTTTACATAACTTTTCTGCAATAAAGCAAGTCTTGGAGTATTGGCTGATGTTCCAAGTAAGATTATCAGAAGAAATTGCTAATAACAATCTCATAGACAATTTTCAGCCGCGATGAAGTTATGGCCTGTACTCCTTTGTAATCTTCTAGAACTCTATGAGTTATTAATTGGATGTAGTCAATCTACGAGGTCTCTTTCCCTAGATATTGAGCCAAAAAAGTCATGGATCAGACTGAGAGTGATGATTATCAACAACAAACGCGAAGAGAACACGATCGAAATCGAGAATATGACAATTTCAGTGGTTTTTCTACTTTTGACATACATGTTAAATCTCAAATGTCTCCCCAGAAGTTTAAAAACGAACAATTCTTACCATAGTTAATAGCTTACTTTCTGCCATGTAAGAACGCCAGAAAGTTTATCAAAAGGTGGGCGCAGTCATGACTGTGGGGTAGGAAGTTAGCTTTCCAAACATGATTTCGGATTCAATAACACTGCGCCGCTGTGCGGTATCCTGGGTAAGTGTCTTCTACTATAGCCCGGGGCTGACCAAAGCCTTATGAGAGGATTTCGTAGACAGATTGAAAGAAGCCCGTTGTTTATACACGCGCGCACGCGCGTGGGTGTGTATCTATGTGTCCTTGTGTTTGTACCTAGCCACCGCTTGACAACTGGTGTTGGCTTGTTCACGTAACTCAGCGGTTCGGTAAAAAAAACAACGATAGAATAAATAAGAAGCTTTAAAAAATAAGCGCTGGGATCAAACCCTTCAAGGTGGTGCCCCAGCGTAACTTCAGTCCAATAACTAAAACAAGTAAAAGAAAAGTGGATTTGTATCCCCTCATCAATTACAGCCGTTTCTACCCAAAGAAATTGTAAAGAGGTAATCAAATATTGTCAAATCATATCCAGAAAATCTGGAAGAAAGGTTCAGTGAAGAATCTGTGCAGTTAATAGAACAGTTTACTACTAACATTACTTCTAATATTGACGCCAAATATACATTGTAAAGTTAGTTTTCCTGTTTGATAGTTGACAATTTTTTGGATTGTTGTTATCTGTCCCTGTCAAGCAGACTTATGATGAAAGTTATTCCAGTCATGACTTTCCCATCATTTTTCTATGTGCAGCAAATACAGGATCACAAAATCCAACGGGTCCTTTTCTAAAGGCAGTAGGGTAACCAACTGTATTAAGGGATGCTTATTTATAAATGAAAGAAATTAAAAGTAAACTAAGAAACATCATGAGTCAAAACAAATTGAACACTGACTGTAATGATCATTGAACATAAATTTGTACGTGAACTAAATCTTTTCTGTATAACGAATAGATTTGCTGATGCTAAATTAAGAAAATGTAAATTGTAAACTGCAATTTATCATGCAAGTAAAAGATTGCTTTAATACAAACACACACATACACATACGCACACATATACACACATCTATCTATCTATCTATCTATCTATCTATCTATCTATCTATCTATCTATCTATCTATCTATCTATCTATCTATCTATATATATATATATATATATATATATATA
>NC_068989.1:31453280-31453955 GCF_001194135.2 Octopus bimaculoides | reverse complement strand
TCTACATTTTTTCGTGCAGCTGAAGATTGCTCTTCATATTGCATTTAAGGTAATGCTCACATTACTTAAATAAATTGAAGTAGCATGAAACGTGCGTACTGCAATCACTTTTGAAATCCGTGTTGCTTATTGTTTGATTTTAATCACCCATCCTTTTGGGATGTGATATTCGGGTGCCTTCGCATAAGTACCATATTCAAGCCTTGAATCTATATATATATATATATATATATATATAACACTGAAAATGTGTGTGTGAGTGTGTGTACGTGTGTGTGTATGTGTGTGTGCGTGTCTGTATGTGTGTGTGTGTGTGTCTGTATGTGTGCATCACTAAAGCTCGAGAACTACCCAACCGATTAAATGCAAATATTACACATGCCTTACTTAGGGTCCATGCAGTGTCATGGGCCAAAATATTTTCCACTTCTTGCCTACTGCGAGCTCGGAGCAATTTCTTATGTCTTACACTATTTCAGTATTACGTGTCAAAAAGAGAAACAATAACATCTCTATTGTAATGTGAGATAATACTTTCAGTTTTAATAGTCTCATCATTAATACTTTCACTGTGTATACATATATTAGTTTAATTTCTATTAGTTACACTATGTATTTATATACACTTTTGTGTGTGTATGTGTATATATATATATATATATACATATATATATA
>NC_068989.1:31445599-31447302 GCF_001194135.2 Octopus bimaculoides | reverse complement strand
ATATATATATATATATAAATTATAATACAGGGTATCTAAGAGATACCGCCACGCTG
The DNA here is from genome assembly GCF_001194135.2 of Octopus bimaculoides. Taxonomy (NCBI): domain Eukaryota; kingdom Metazoa; phylum Mollusca; class Cephalopoda; order Octopoda; family Octopodidae; genus Octopus; species Octopus bimaculoides. The sequence goes on along the minus strand of NC_068989.1, from coordinate 31,447,246 downwards.
AAAAATAGCATTCAAATTCTGACTCTAAAACCACAATAAATGTCCACATAGTACAAGGAGCGAAGACGAAGACAAAATAAACCAGTAAAAATAAAAAGATAATTCCAGATCCTGGATTTCTGGCTTTGCATAAATAATGCTTTGCCTTCATCGGTGGAATATACTCAAGTACATGAATACAAATATATGTATATAAGCAGTATACTTACATATACGGAAATATACACATATATATATGCACGTATGTACACGACTAGCTTAAATAGTCCGCCTAAAAACTCCCTGTGCGATACGGACAGAATATCAGCGCAGTAAATACACTGACAAAACTAATTTATATAAATAAGGATAAGGTCGATATTTAAAATATTGATCTTATCAAGTGGCCAGCATGGGAATAAAAACCATCAAAGGTAATAATTATTTAAAATTATAATACAGGGTATCTAAGAGATCTCTTAGATACCCTGTATCTTTGTGAACAGCATGTACACGTGAGACAGCAGGTCAGTTCTTTAGATCTTCTCTATCGCTCTTCTTATATAACAGGATGGTATTTGACTCTTCCCACTGCAAGGGAATTCTTCCCTTGTCTAGATAGTGCGTGAATCGCTCGGCGAGGATTTTTCCAGAGTTTCTCTCTGCCTGACTTTAACACCTCCGATGTTATATTGTCTTTCTCTGGCGCCTTTCCGTTTTTCATCAAGCCGATGGCTCTTTCGACCGCACTGTCAGGATAGGTGGCACATTTTCTTCCTGTTGGAGTGGTGGTAATGGCTGGACATTTCTGGTAGACTTGAAGAGCTTGAAGTAGAAGTCTTCGCAGACTTTTTCCATCTCGTTCTTATAGTTGACCGGTACTCCATCTGTATTCTTCAGGGCCGTCACCTCCGATCTATATAGTGCTATGTCCCTCTAGCATTTCTTGAGGCTCTTCTTTTCTTCTGCGGCCTTCAGCAGCTACTCCATCCGGTATACTTCAAAGTCTCTCTTCAGTTGCTGACGAATCACTCTGCTGAGAAGGGAATATTCAAGGTGATCTTCAATAGTCCTCTTCGTATTTTTCCTCTTCTCGAGTAACTTCGTAGTTTCCCCCGAGACTCTTCTCTTCTCTCTCAGACAAACTCCCTTAGTCTTCCTTAAATACTCCTTCAGTTTCCCTATCAGTTTCCTATCAGTTTCCCTTCAGTTTCCCTAACGAAGAGAAAAGGAAAAGGACCTCAGTACCCTGCACGTCATTCGGGTCACTCCATGACGGCGGAGTGCAACCCGAGTGACGAGAAGTTGCTAAGAATCACAGGTTCCCGTGGACCCTCATGGAAGAAGATTAACCTTGCCATATGCACCTACAACTGCAGGCCCTTGGCAGGGTGGCAAGAACTGAACCACCTAATGGAGGAGAGGAAGATCAGGTGCGACGTGTTAGGGCTGTGTGAGACCCGCCAGACGAAGGAGGCGAGTATACGATGGCAAGATGGATGCGCTGTGAGATTAGGGAGAGCAGAAGATACCAGATCGGTCGGAGGTACCGGATTCATCGTAAGTAAGGAATGGGCTTCGAGGGTCGCTTCTTGCCAATTCATATCATCACGGATTGGTGTACTGAACGTAAACCTCTCAGGGAAGGCCACCCTCAAGATTGTCCAG
>NC_068989.1:31442182-31442927 GCF_001194135.2 Octopus bimaculoides | reverse complement strand
AATATTTACCATTTCAAGTCATCACTAAAAACAAAGCTCATCAATTTTTGAATGAAATAATAATTTTATTCTTTTATTCTAAGTTGTAAATTTTGCCCGAGAAATAAAGCAAATAATCATTAAATGCATTGTTAAAAATCTGCAACTCGATAGCAAATATCTCCAAATTGATTAGAAATGCATAAATTTAATAATAACAATGTTTTTGAGATTCCGGTTCGAATGACATGAGTGTTTTTGTTTCACTATTGACACGTAATACTTAAATAGTGGAGGAGATATGATGTTGCTGTGGGCTGGAAGTATGCAAGAAGTTAATTTGTTTTTACTAAAACACAACCGGGACCCTGAGTAAGGCATGTGTAAAATTTGAATGAAATTGGTTGTGTAGTTCTGGAGTTTTAGGGATTCACACATACACACACACACACACACACACACACACACACACACACACACACACACACACACACACACACACACACACACACACACACACACACACACACATACATACATTCTCAATTTTATATATATATGGATTAGGAAACTCTTTCTTTTCTACAAATTTCATACTTGTCGACCTTATATTATTATTATCATTATCTTATGATATTTACTTTGTATTATATTATACTCGTTTATTGTGCTTTTAATTATTAATTTTTCTATATGTGACAGTGGATTTTCTTTTACCTAAAACTATATATTTATATATATTTTACTCTGTGAAACTTAATTTAAT
>NC_068989.1:31439294-31442082 GCF_001194135.2 Octopus bimaculoides | reverse complement strand
GCATGCGCAATCATCAGCAGCAGCTAGGCTTCACCGCCATTCACCCTTTTCAGCCCCGGTTGTTGACAAGACAGGATGCAACTGCGACCATCCCTGTGGAGCTGGAATTCTGATGGTGAGCGCCTTTGTGAGTCTGTGAAAATGCATTCGTATTTCTGTGTCTAACTATCACGCAAGGACGTTTACAAAATGGTGACCCATTGCCAGCTTTATGACCAACCACTCTTTCTCCTTTTCGCTACAGATGTGTCATCCTTTATCGTCTATTTTGTCTTCCACAAAATGACTGGTGGGGGGGTTATCTGTAGCGTACTCCTTAAGGGATACTTCTCTCTCTCTCTCTGTTATATATACATTGATACGGACGTAGTGGATAACAGCTAGCCTTCGGCCGCACTTTTGGACCCTGTTGTGTCCATTACTCTGATTGGTCGGTATTGGCGCAGTTTGTCTCTTGTTCTATTACACGCCAAGATGCAGCCCAACCAATCACAGCCTTCAGATAAGGTCACGTGAGACAGTCTTTTCTGAACCCCAGTTTGAGCCGACAGTATGTTATAAATAGCTAGTTTCTCACCGTCACAGTTTGTCAGTCTTTCAGCTTCTGACCTTCTGAAGCCGAAATGTTACAGCACCTCAACCACTGTGTACTTTGACTACGAACTGGTATTTTATCATCGGACACTGCAATTGGCGCTGTGTAGCAGTACACAGTGGATGACTGAACTCAACCTCTGACTTTCTTTTCTCGCCAATTACAACCAGCTGAGCGGCGATACAGCACCTTTGATCGTGAGCTCTTAGCAATCTATCTGTTGGTTCATCATTTCCAGCATCAGCTCGAAGGTCGAGATTTTGTGATCTATACTGATCATAAGTCCTATCGTCTAAGATGGACAGATTCTCGCCTCTCGCCTCATGCTATCTGTCACTTGGATTTTATTTCTCAATTTACCAGTGACAATCGTCATATACCTGGGAAAGAAAACATTCCTGCTGACGCTCTTTCTCGTCTTCCTGTCTGTTCTCTTTCATCTCCTGCTACAATCGACTTGACTGCCATTTCGCAGGACCAACTAGGCAGTTATTATATACCTTGAAGGACCAACCTGCCTCCTCCCTTGCATTGTGGGTACTTGTTAAAATGTTTTTTTTTATGTTAGGTGCACAACTAAAGGAGACTCTTAGGTTGTGCCTCTTAAATAAATGCCCGTATCTATATGTGTGTGTGAAATGTTTGTCTATCAATCTAAGGAAAATCTTTCCCACAGAAGTCTTGATGTTGAGCGAGAAGGGTGGAGCAGCAAACCAAACAAGACTTCTGTGGCACTTCTTTTTCTGTGTGCTAGGGCCAGGCATGTAGGAGATGCAGTCCTTAAACCTACTCGATGCCAGTGTCTCATTGGAGTAGGGACAGCGGTGTCAAAGATATCTTGGCTCGAGAATAGATTCGAGATCCTCTTGCTTACACCTTTCACTAGGTTCTTGAAAACTATAGTGGGGTGATAGGAATAAATTGTCATCTAAATTATGCGAAATTAAAATAACACTGACATCTCGTTTTAACAGATATGTTTACCAAAAATGCATAAAAAGTATCTTGAAATACTAAAGAGTAAATTTATTCAATAAAATCGCCATTGGCTTCAACCACAGTCTCCAGATGACTTCGGAATCTCCTGCAACTCTTCTGGGCGGTCTCCTTGTTTAAACTGGTGGATGCTGTCATAATCCTTGAAGGAGTTTTGTTGGTCTCTCACTCAACTGTGCTCCACACAATAATCAAGGAGGTTGCAGTCTGGAGAGTTAGCTGACCGGATGTTAGGGGTGATGTGGTCGTAAAAATTGTCTGACAGCTATGACTGGGTTCTCCTGCCCGTGTGGCATGGTGCAGAGTCCTGTTTCCAGACAGAGGGTGTTCCAGCAGCCATCCTCTTGACTCAGGGCAGCACTACCTCCTCCAGCTCTTTGATGTAGGCCTCCGTGTTAAGTCTGAGGCTATGTGGGAAGACGAATGGAGGTATAACGTCGCCATCACTAGTGATCACTCCAAACACCATGATGTTGTCTGAATGTTTGATTTTTATCACTTTCAGTACATGTTTTGGGGACATGGTAAGCCAACGATTCTTCTGTGTGTCCAGAATCTGAACCTGGCAGAAAGTTTTCTCATCTGAGAAAAACCAAAGCAAGTTCAATTGGAGGGTTTGCTTGAGTTTGTTCAAAAGTTTCATAGCACGGTCTTTCCTCTTGTCCTTGATGGCTTGGGATAAAAATTGGCCCTTTCTTATCTTGTATGAGGATGTCTTCATGCACTACCTGCCTGTAAGAAACTCAGACACTTCCATATCCCTGGAAATGGACCTGATTGACTTGGAAGGATCATTGTCAATCATGGCCTGGATATCACCAAGAAATTCAGGAGTTCTTTTCTTATCAGAACGATCAGAGTGAGTTTTCCGAGCTGCTGTACCTTCATAATCACCATTAGACTCATCCAACTTTTTCCGAATCCTCTGCACTGTCCTCATGTTGACACCCAAACATTCTGAAATGTTGGTATTGGAGCCTCAAGTGTGAATGCCAAACAGTACAGCATGCCATTTCCAAATCTCTGGTAGAGTGAAGTGTGTGATGGTGCTGTTTTTCTTACAGGCAGTACCCAACTGACCCTACTATACTGTGTAGTCAACAAAATCAGAAACAAATATTGTGCAAGCGCAAAATTAAAAACATAAAATGGTGACAATTTACCCATCACCCCCTGTATATATATATATATATATAT
>NC_068989.1:31422215-31433323 GCF_001194135.2 Octopus bimaculoides | reverse complement strand
TTTATGTAAGCTGTTTTTTGTATATAATATACATGTTATTATAATGGATGAAGGGAGGATTATTGAATGGTTATTATTTTGATATTTTGATATTTTTAATAATTTTTCTATCTTTATAAAATAAGTATTTCATATTAATTCATTTGCTACTTATTCTTGGTTGAGATATATGTATCTAATTATTGTTCTACTTACGATCTGACGATTAGCTATATTTTTGAATAGAATTTATTTTCGATAATTTCAATTGATTTTAATCGATTTAAATTTCCTTTCTACTTGAAAATTAGTTATGAAACACGTGTAATCATTTTATTATATTTATGTTATGATATTTACTTTGCTTTATATTATACTCATTTACTGTGCTTTTAATTGTTAATTTTTCTATATGTGATAGTGGATTTTCATCGATGAGTTCTTGAAACTTGGTTATTTTCCCTAAAACTATATATTTTATATATATTTCATCTATAAAGCTCAATTTAATTTTAATCTTTTATAAATTGATTTTAATTGAGTTTTTACCTGTAATTTTGGATTTTGTCCCTAATATTATTATTATTATTATTATATATATATATATATATTTCACAGGAGGCAACCAAGGTTGCTGGATATGTGAATAAAAATACAGGAGTTGAGGAACGGAGTAGATAACATCTGGGCTACATATGCTTCCAGATCTTATCTACTCCATTCCTTAACTCTTGCATATTCAAATATCTAATGTAATAAATGCGAATGTCAGTGTTTTCAACTTTATTCCTAGATAGCATAGCCAAACATATCATACCATTTTCGAATCAGGTCAACTCCATGAGTAAATAAAAAATATTCCAGGCCAAATCAGGACCTGCAATCCTGAAATTTTTGATTTCTAAGTTTTCATCACTGTGATTGTTTTCAGTGATTTTTTTTACATGATTTTTAGTGACAAATGTTTTTGTACGATAACAATTTTTAGTAGCTGTACCTGTGAAGACTTCATGGAAAACATTAAAAAGGTAAGCATCTGTAAATAGTGACTTCATTTAATAACTATCGAATAATTAGGGGCATAACTACAGATGCATACCCCACCAACTTTGTTGCTTCATAAATTCCATAAATAATCGCTTAGATCCTGTTGATTGAGTGTATGTTAAGATTTGTTGGAAAAATTTTCCTGCTGAGTTAGGGAGAGGAGTTTTGGACAATTCACAGAACTTGGCATTTTCCACCTCATAACTTTCAGGAAAATTGATATTTTTCAATGAAGCTTTATACAAATACCTTTCAACCAGCATAGAATAACTATCACAATGGCTTTATCATATATCATCGAAAATGAAAAGTCTTCCAGCGTTTTCTCTGAGAATAGCTTCATTCTATTTCACTATCATTCTCTATCCACTCCTTTCGTTCACTCAATCTATCTCTCTAAATCTCTTTCTCTCTTCCCCCTCCCTCCTCTATGTCTCGTTGCCTCTAACCTTTCTCCTGCGTTTAACGCAGTATATCTCTCTTACCTCTCAACACTATCAATGTCCTCTCTTTCTTTCTCTCTCTCTCTCACTCCCTCTTACTTCTTATTCTTTGCTGCTTTACCTCTTACTTCAACTATACTTCTGCTTAACAAGTTTCATTTTTCTCTTTTTACCTCTTCCTTTCAACTAAGTGTGATACACACCACAGGTATGTATGCACGTAACTACATAGGTATTAGCATATTAATATAACCATTTTTATAACTAGGAAATAAATTTGGGAATAATTAAAATAAATTGTAAAATCCAGCGAAAATTACCCATGAAATAGAAATAATTATTTGTACGAAAAGTAAGGACCTACGTACATCAAATTGTCTTTAAATTAAGCGGTGAGAGAAGAATTATCGTTGAACTTTTAAAAGGTAGGCTTAGATATTAACGCAATATTTAAATGCAGTGATCAATTTTCAGTTCTTCTGTAATTTATTGTTGCCTATCGCATACGGCAGCAGTATGCCACATAAAAATAAATCTCCACCAACAGAGGACCAGATTGCAATTAAAAGAGCCAATAATGCGACAAGGAAAAGAAAGTCCCGTACAAATGAAAACCCAGATCAAACGGCAGCCAGGAGAGCTTCAAATGCTAAGAATATGCAAATACTTAGAGAATCTCAAACTCCTGAACAAGCTGCATCCAGGAGAGCATCAAATATTCTTACCAAGAGGAGAGAAAGGACATTAGAAACATCTGAACAAGCTGAATCTAGGAGAGCTTCCAATGTAACCAACATGATGAGAAGAGGAAGGGATTCAGAATCACTAGAGCAATCAGAAAACAGGAGAGCTTCCAATGTTTTATAGGAGATAGCTTAAAACCCACCCTATCGGGCAGCTTTTAAGTTAATATATATTTACACACACACACATATATATGTATGTAGCGAGGCACAAGAAGCCAACGCCATTTTGAACGAGATATCACCAGTAGCCATGTACGAGACAAGAACAACATCAGATAGCCACCATGGCGGACAAGTTGATAGAGTTTACTGTGCAGCCCGCACCTCACCATACCTGTTTGGACTCCATAGTAGCTTCCTCTACTACCACCAAGTCTTCTCCCTCGTCACATGACAACATTTTGGAGAGAGTCGATGCATTAGCACGTTACATGGACACATTGAAGCGAGAACACGCCAGCTCTCATCGTCCTTGCGGCAAAAGTTATTCTAAGTCACGGTTGTCTAGTTCTACTCCAATGGTTTCCAATCTCTACTGGTACCATGCTACATTTAAGGACAAAGCCCGTCGATGCATCCATCCCTGTTCGTTCAAGCTGTTGGGAAACTAGTTACAGAAGATTTGGGCATGTCAAATTCTTCCTGCAAATTTTTATCTCATCGTGCATTCTTTGTTAAGGTTCGTATATCTAACGAATCGTTCGTGGTTGACACCGGATCCAACTGTTCTATTTGGCCTTTGCGTCTTACTTCAGACAAGCTGAAGCAATCTGCCATTAACCTGCACACGGTGAATCTATCCCAGATAAAAACTTACAGTCATGTCTCATTACACCTAGATCTCAACCTTCGAAGGGATTTTAGGTGGGCTTTTGTTACAACAGATCTACCATACCCCATTCTGGGTACGGACTTCTTAAACCACTTTCACTTATTAGTAGAGTAGATGTCAGGCGACAGACACTCATGGACGATTCTACGTCTTTGTTTATGCCTACTCGGTTTACTACTAATGCAGTTTTCAGCCCGTCATTTTTTTGTTGCCACGGTGGGTGACCAGTTCCACTCTCTTTTGACTTCTTTCCCAGATCTGGTAGATCCAACTTTCAAATCAGTCAACGTCACACACTCGACTCGCCATTCTATCACTACTTCTGGACTACTCGTCTTTTCACATCCATGGCGACTCGCTCCAGATCGGCTCAAAAATGCTCAATCGCCCTTCCACCAGCCCTTGGGCATCTCCTCTACATTTGGCACAGAAATGGGATTCAGATTTTTGCCCGGTGGGGGATTACAGACATTTGAATGTAGTCACTGTTCCCGATCGCTATCCAAATTTTTCTTCAAACTTGCATGGTTATACTATTTTTTCCAAGGTTGACCTCATCCAAGCTAATCATCAAATTCCAATGAACGTTGACGATATTCCCAAAACTGCCGTTATCACCCCCTTTGGAAGTTTTGAGTTCCTGTTTATGAGCTTCGGTTTGCGGAATGCAATGAGCACATTCCAGAGGTTTATTGACAAAGTTGTCCATGGACTTGACTTTGTGTTCGCTTACGTCAATGATTTGCTCATAGCTAGCGACACGCGTGAAAATCACCCCCAACACTTATCTCAACTTTTTCGGCATCTTCACACCTATAGTGTGCGAATCAACCCCAATAAGTGTGTTTTCTGACAGACCTCCCTGGAATTCCTAGGTCATTATATCGACTGTAATGGTATCCGACCTCTCTCCTCCTAAGTTGATACAATTCAACGCATCTCACATTCCACTTCTTTACGCCAAGTGCATAACTTCTTGGGAATTGTCAACTTTTACAGGAGGTTCATACATACATGTGCAGACAAGTTACTTCCCTTGACTCAACTACTGAAAACAAATACAAAAAAAATTCTCCTATCACTCTATCTGCTGAGGCATTATCTTCTTTTGCGTCAATCAAGAAGGAAATAGCTTCTGTTCCTTTGCGTGTACATCCGGTTCCTTACGCTCATCTCCCTTTAACAGTTGATGCATCGGATTCTGCGGTTGGTGCTGTTTTGCAACATATCGTCGACAATCAAAATCAACCTTTGGCATTTTTTTCTCGTCGATTAAAGTCAACTGAACGTCGTTACATTACGTTTGATCATGAACTCTTAGCGATCTACCTGTCGGTTCGTCATTTTCAACATCAACTCGAGGGCCAGGATTTTGTGATTTATACTGATCACAAGCCTCTTATGTTTGTCTGTCATCTAAATCGGACAAACACTCGCCTCGTGCTTTTCGTCACTTGGACTACATTTCCCAGTTCACGAGTGACATTCAGCATATACCTAGAACAGAGAACGTTCCTGCTGATGCACTCTCTCGTCTCCTTATGTGTTTTCTTTCATCTCCTGCTGCAATCGATTTAACTGCCATTGCGCAGGATCACCCAGCTCTGGACACATTAGATCTAACTTCCACCAAGTTGTCCTGTTGCAAGTTTTCCTATCTTCCAATTCCGTCTGCTGAAGGCGCAATCCTTTGTAACACAGCTACTGGTTCTTCCAGACCGTTTGTACCTGAGAACCACCAGCGTTCCATTTTTGATACCTTGCATTCACTGTCACATCCTGGCATCGCTGCCTTGGTGAAGCTTATTACGGCTCAGTTTTTCTGACCTAATATGCACTGCATGATCACCACTTGAGCACGCTCTTGTGTGAAATGCCAGCGTTATAAAATCCACAAGCACATTCGCACTCCTCTTGGACAGTTTTCTCCGACAGAGACTCGCTTTCACCATATCCACATTGATCTGGTTGGACCATGGCCTGTCAGTCGCAGTTTCTCTTACATATTGACATACATTGATCGTTTCTCTCATTGGCCTGAAGCCATTTCAATAATGGACATTTCCGCTGAGTCAGTTGCTCGAGCTTTCGTTTCTAACTAGATTGCTTGCTTTGGTGTCCCAGCTAAAATAATCACTGATTGTGGACGCCAGATCGAAGCTTCTTTATTTCGTGAATTATCACAAATCCTAGGTGTTCATCACATTTGTACAACGGGATAGTTGAACGTTTTCACAGGCAACTGAAGGCCGCTCTACATGCCACTCCTGATCTGCAGTCTTGGACAGAATTCCTGCCTATCGGTCTTCTTGGTGGTCGCACTGCTGTTAAACAGGCTTAGGTTTCTCCTCTGCTGAACTCCTTTATGGTACCACCCTGGCACCCCCTGGTACAATGTTGGCACCAGACAATTCATTGCATCCTGATCCAACATCGTATATCACCAGACTTCACTCGTATTTCTCGAGTCTTCCACCCAAGCATCCGAGTGACCCGTCTATTCCCTCTCACATCCCACCAGACATTGACAAATGGACTCATGTTTTGTTCGGGATGATTCTGTCAGAGGACTGCTCGTTTCTCTTTATAAAGGTTCATTTCGTGTGCTATCGTGCACACCCAAAACTTTTAGTCTCAGCATCAATAGTCGGGCAGAGACTGTGTCAGTCGACAGACTAAAAAGGGCACATTTTGAGGTGTCCACACCCTTCGATGACACCCCAGCCACGCCCACTTTTGATCCTTTACAACCACCTACACATCCACTTGCTCATGCACCTTTGACCACACCATCACCTACACCCCCACCTTCGTCGCCACAAACTAACACAAACAAACTTTATGTCACCAAGACAGGCCGCACTGTGCATTGGCCCAAAAAACTCACCAGAACTATTTACATCTAACAACCCTTTTCCCTATGACAGGCAATTGTTTGCTCATGTGCTAAACAATTCCAATGCTTTGCCATTGAACTTTGTCAAAAATTTTGTGCATGCCCTTTTTTATATTACTTGTAATTATTTTCTCTTGACTTAACACATTTTGTACCACATCTTGCTGTTTGCAATCGGTTACCATCTTTGCTCTTTACTTGTGCCTGCTCCAGTCATTCTAATTTCACACTAGCATTCTCAGGGGGAAGCCCTTGTAGTGAGGCACAAGAACCCAAGGTCTCACCAGTAGCTATTACCATGTCTGAGACAAGAACGAAATCTTGCCTGCAACCATTTGCCATGTGTGAGACGACGAGGCTCTCGCCGGCAACCAGTATTTAAGTAGGAGAATAAGATGTTCTCCCTCTCTTTCCTTCTCATGCTTACACTGAGAAACACTGCAAAGCCGCAGTCACAGCGGACCCTTGTCCTGCTCTAACTCCACATGCTTATCTCCAAAGGTAATGAACCTCACGTGTACAGAGCTATAACTAACTACACACTGCCATAAAGATGGTCTCTAAAAGTGAACCACATGAACGAGAACTCCGTAAATAAACAGTTATTGAACCATACTCTGCTTGTGAACTTCTTCATGTTCCAGATCCTTGAAGCTACAAAAAAAAATTATAATGGGAAAAGGAGATACTCCACAGGTATCATAAACCTTCCATTCCATTATAAATATATATCAACACTGGAAGCCACTCCTCAATATGAGAACAATTGATGTTCCATTAAACAACAGTCTCTAGCTCTTATCCACAGTCAGGCCACTCAAAGTTTTTCTCAGAACAACACAAGAGATCCATCATTACCATTATCATTCTATTCGGCTGCTACTACCATTACCACTACTACTACACCAAATACTAAAGAACCACTCCTTTCTCCCTCACACCCATTGTTCACTTCAGTCTGAATGTATACCTGACAGCTCCATGATAAATCTGCCATCTGTAAATAAAGTAAAATTATGAACACACAAAACCCCCAAATATGCCACTATTCTCAATGTGAGAGACTATGCATACACAGTGACTGTAGCTTCACCCATTTACCTGGGAGAAAATTACCAATTTGTACAAGCAATACCAGCCAACACCAAACCACACGTCTTACAACACTACCACTACTACTAAATGCTAAATCACACTTAATAACTGCCACACATGTAACCCGGAATCCTAAAATCTGTTGCTACCCCTAAAATGAAAGATTATGTCTGAAGTGTGATTATCCCATCACTCATCTTCCAGGGACTCAATGCAATAGTAAAAGCATGATGCTAAACTACCACCAAATACACAGTAGAAACATCCCTTACAGAGGCAGTGTTGGTCCAGACTTTCACCGAAACCCAGAAGTCACCCAGATATCTACTAGGTACAATAGTAAAATCACAGCTGCAAACCAAATAACTATAACCATATTCAACAGTGCAACCATACCTCAACAACCCCTCCCAAAACAAGAAAATTTTTATTTAGCCATGTTGAATCTGGCAAAAGAAATTATTAAAAAAACTTCTAGCTCTCACACAACACCAAGCACTGTTAATTACCCTAGTGCACAACCATGCCATTGTTGTCATTAACCCACAAACACAATTCAATAATAACGTCAAATGTACAGACCTTGCACAGCGAGAAAGACCTTGTACAGTAAGAAAAGAAAATATGTGAAGCACTAAGTGAAATGCACCTGACTCCAGGTATATCGGATGCAGAAGTATATCTGTCAGGTTTTGTACTACTCAGAACTGACAACAGAATATGGAAACATGGAGAAATAATGATCTTCATCCAAGAAGACCTGGCAACAAATGTCCTTCTCTCTCGCTCCAACACAGTGTGTGATATATCACCAGATATACTACCTATGAAATCACGAGCAAAATCACTTTATTGTACCAGTCTGATATTAAGAAGTCCTCAGCTGTTCAACTGCCTGCCTAAAGTAATTGGAAATATAAAAGGGACTTCTACTGAAACATTAAACAAGAAAACATTCACTAAACTAACAATAATACTGGACCAGTCAGCCAGGGGAGATCAGCTGCTACCAACTCAACCATAGATCAACTTCCAGCCATAAAGTGACAACAAAACCAAAAGAAAATAAATTAAAGTGGTACCCCACCATAGCTGCAGTACTACGACTGGAACCTCCCAACTACACGGTTCTGGATTCAATCCCTCTGTGTGGCAACTTGGGCAAGTGTCTTCTACTATAGCCTCAGGCTGACCAAAGCCTTGACAGTGGATTTAGTTGATGGAAATGAAGCCCATTGTATGTATGTATGTATGTATGTATATATGTATGTATGCACACATTTTTTTTTCTCTACTTGTTTCTTTCTGTGGAAGAGCGTAGGCTCGAAATGTTAAAGACTTTTTCAATTCCCGAGCATTATACTAATACAACTATTTGTTTTCTCCACAACCTGTCTTTGTGTGTTGTTTTTTTTTGTGAATTCTTCCTATATATATATATATATATATATATATATATATATATATATATATACATGTGTGTGTGTGTATGCACTGTCTTTCAAATAATTAACAATGTAACATTTGTTTAAAAACTACATGTTGGAATTCAACGAAATTTCCACGATGATAGTAACAGTTACATATATGTGATGTGTAAAAAAACATGAGGTTTTGTGCAATTGTAAACAAACCATGACCATTTACATGATTTCCACGACTTTCAGTGTTCCAAATTATTAACAAATGGTTTGATAATCATGTAATTATGGGTGGTAAATGTGACTTAACTGCTTTGGAGAAATTTGTTATTACTTTTAAACTTGCAAAAGGTAAATCAATGTTAGAAATATCTAAAATAAATGGAAGATATCACCAAACTGAGAAAAAAATTGTTACAGCTTCTATGAAGATATGTAAGAGAGTTGACAAGGGTCAGTTGCAGGCTATTTCTCAACGTTCTCAGTCACAGATTAAGCATGAAGCTGTAAAAAAACCAGGTCTTACAAGTGGAAGACTTTTCAAGCTCATTGGCAAAATAACTGTGTCTAGAACCACCTAATATTATCTTCCAAAAAAGGTCAGTAAACCAGTGACCTCAGTTAACAGGCCTCCTTTAAACAAAATACACGTACAAAATTGTCAAAATTATGCTGCTTTTGCCTTTGATGGCACATATACCATGAGTGGAAATATTTCAGGCATACAAAAGAGATTAAAATGCATGTTTCCTGGTACATATTTTTTACACCGTGGAAACCACTCTCTGGACCTTATCCTCAAAGAAGTTGGATCTATGGTTGCCATGGTCACTGATGCATTGAACTTTGTTTACAAAATCCCCAGTCTTCCAAAAGTGCTACGTCATTATGTTGCAAGCTTGTGTCTGTTGCATTTTGATATTTGAAGAACTAACTCCGAACCACACTGATGCAACATCATCTGACACACTGTGCTGTAATGCATGTACATGAAAACAAGTATAGAAAATTTTTTGGAGTGATTTGAAGCATTACTTTTCCATATTATTATTTATACCTCTGCTTTTTTTTATATTAAGATTGAGAAAAATCAGCTTTGTTTGTAAAAATATTTGAAGCCGAGCTTGCACACCCTAAGCAAATTTTGTTCCCAGATCATTGAGTTTGTCCCACAGAGAACATTTCTGGTTACTTTTGGGTACCCCCTCGTATGTGTTATTTCCAAGATTGTAAGCTTTGGCTTGAGGGAATTTGGCTGCTATTCTTAGCAAGTAACAACAGCAAAGAGGATTCCTCATTGGCTAATTAGTATGCCTGTAGATTTGGCCACAATTCAGGTTAGAAAGTAGGCTCAGTTGGAGCCTGCTTTGAATTGTGCTACTGCTATTTTTGTGTACACTGCTATAATATTTTTACTATATTTGTACATCACTTCATAGATAAGATAACTTTTTACAGAAAGTCTTTTTCTTTTTTTATGCAGTGGGCTGTTCGAAGGAATTTCTTGACAACTTGAAACCTGGAGTTCGTGTAAAACGAGGTCCACATTGGAAATGGGGTAACCAGGTAAGAGAAACAAACTTGTTGACTTAATAAGTTAAATTATTGATAAAATAAATTCATTATTGGAGTAACTATTTAATTCCAAGGGTAATTACAAACAAAATATTTTTTTCAGAAAATTGCATTAAACCCAGTTCTTCTAAACTAACACAAACTTTTCTCTCACATACTAATGCTGATTATAGTAACCCATATGATTGACTGTTAAAAGGTGTTGTTGATGTTCAAGACAACACCTACCTTATAATACTATTTAGTCTGGAGAGAGAACAAAAACCTATTTTAGTGTACAGTCTCTAAAAAAATCATATATACATACCTCAACAGAATTACCAAAAGACATCTACTACACCATAATGTTATTTTTGACAACATATTGGATGACTGACACTGAAGTAACCACACCTCCACCATTGAGCTATATTGGTTTATGTATTATACTGTTTGTATCCATGTCTTTTTTTTCTCCCATTCTCTCTTTAGTCATCATGCTGCATAGTGTGGTAGTGGAGTGTTATTGTTCCATTCATATTTTCTGTTGAGGCTCTGTCTGTTTATTACTATGTGTGTCACTTATGTAATCTGTCATACCTGTTCTATGCATTGATAATATCTTAACATCTATGTTATTAACCAAACCTCTATGTTCTAATTGAGCATATTGGTAGAGCACTGATGAGCTTTTCTCCTCTCTAAGCTCCCATCAGTGTTCGCCTATCTGCTCCCTATGATAAGTGCTGACTCCCAATATAGGTTGTTGTCTCGTTTCTGCACCGTTCCTCAGTACATCATATGCTATAGACTACATTCTTAATCTTACAGTCAACCTATAGGTTCATTCTACATGGTTCAAATAAACAAAAACAGAAGACAGAAACAGGTGAGGGAATGACAAACAAGGTGTATTAGTTTGATGGTCAGGAAAAATGGAAAAGTCTTTGACACTTCAAGCCGATGCTCTTTGACAGAAAGGAATGCGGAAAGAAAATGGAGAAAGAAAGAACATGTTTGGATTAACAGTTTTACATGTTGAATATATATGCACACACACACACACACACACACACACACACACACACACACACA
>NC_068989.1:31410519-31422205 GCF_001194135.2 Octopus bimaculoides | reverse complement strand
ACACACACACACACAAACACAGACTAATTCTGAGCAATACCATTGCTTGATTGTTTTCTTGAAGCAGCACAGATATGGTTTTTCAGTTCAGTTAAGGACCTACACATTTTGCACAGATGTAGCAATAATGGGCACTTCTCGCAACAGATGTTCAGAAAACATAACACACATCAGGAAACATGTCTTCATTCCATCATAAAATTTTTCATGAAGTGTTTTTCTATTTTCAGTTACAGTCAGCTACTGTGTGTAACACAGCTTCGAGATGCTAAAAATCAAGTGATGCCTGTGTCTGAAACTTTTAAAATAAGGGAAGGCCTTGCACAGGGTCAATCCCACTCTTTAAGCAATGTATGCATTTACCCAAAAAGAAGAACTAGTCTATATCATTGGATGCAAATGAAGTCACATGTATTATATCACAGGTGTTTTCCTTCTTTTAGAGAGCTGTCTAAACAAAGGTTATGGGTTTCTGGCTTCCAGTTGTTCAATGGCCATTGAGTGTACTGAGCTCATCTGCCCTTTGGCAAGTGTTGTAAGATGGGTTGTGTCCAAGGAAATCACCTACCTTACAAAGCAGGCTTAGTAGGGTTACCAGTTTAATCACCAACTACTCAACCATGTATTATCTTGTACTGGGTTACATGTTACCAGTAGCACTAAGAGTAGCCTCATGTTCACACACACACACACACACACACACATGCACACACAACACACACACTTTTACAATACACATGCACACACACACATGTATGTATGCACACACATGCACAATACATGCATAAACATGCACACCCATGCATGTGCACGCACACACACACACACACACACACACACACAGAGTCACCATCCTCATAAAACATCCACTTTTCAATGTTTGCATAAGGCAGATGAAATTCATTGAAGCAGATTTTCTACAACTGGCTATCTTTCCTGTTGCCAATCCTCACTTGTTTCAAAGCAACTTGGAGGGTTACCAAAGTCATAATGAGTAAGCTACAGACCTTCATCAACAAATGTCTGTACTACATCCTCAAGATCTTGTTGCCAGACAAAATTTCAAACAGAAGTGTGTGGAATAGAATGAACCAAACTCCAGCAATCAAGAAATTCTGAAAACAAAATGGGGATGGATTGGTTACATTCTAAGGAGACCTCCATGCAGCATTGCAAGACAAGAGTCAGACTGGCAACCTGAAGGAAAAGGGTAAGTTGGACAACCTAAGAAGACCTGGAAATGATGCGTTGAGGATGAAGCAAAAGCAATCGTTCTCTCTTGGTCTCAAATCAAGAGGTAGCCCATGATCGTGTCCACTGGCATGAAATAGTCACAACCTTATGCTCCCTATGGAGTAATGTGGACTAACTAACTATTGAAAAACAACAGAAGATGTTTTCACAGAAGATTGGAGAATGATATTGCTTATATGACAATGATGCTTACTTACAAGTCTTGGTTGATGTCACGGCAAAGGGACACAACCACACATGTGCATATACATATAGATTTTTATGTGTTTATATTTGTGTGTGTGTGCATGTAGATGGATAGACGGATGGCCAGATGGAGAGACACATATACATGTACACATACATATATATCTGGGAGAGACTTGATAGTAGGCTACTAGTACAAAAAACTCAAGTTCTACAGGAAAATTCTCATGAGCCTGTTTAAAAAAACAATGGATGCTGAACTAGATATACCAGATTGGCTGATGGTTGCACAGACTACTCTTATCCTCGAGAATAAAGAGACCCGTGCGGTGAAAAACTATAGGCCCATAGCATGCTTGAATGTTATGAACAAGTTGTACACAGGTTGTCTGAATATGTTTCTCCAAAATCACTGCAATAAATAGTGTGATAACTGATAAACTGGCAGATGAGAAAGGAATCTAGGGCTGTGCTGAACAACTTTTCAACAAAGTTGTCCTTCCTTAAGGAAGCAAAGCAACGTCACCATAATTTCTTTATGATATGGCTAGACTAAAAGAAGGCATTTGATTCTGTGCCTCACTCATGGATGATAGAATCTACTACATTTTGTCAAAGTACCAGTTGCTATAGTGAATACCATTGAAAGACTGACCACAACATTGTCCACACAGTTATCACTGACAATTACTAATGCAACACATATTGTTACAAATAGAATTAAATTATAAAAAGGCATATTCCAGAGTGATAGTTTATCTGTGATGCTGTTTGTACTGGCTGTGAATCCCTTGTCAGCTCTGTTAACAATATGTCAAGGCTACATGCTGAGATATACAACAAAGAATAAAATTAATATCACCCACAAATTTTTTGTTGATGGTCTAAAGTTATTTTCTTGTAATATGATCAACATCAAGAGATAAGTAGAACTAGTCACAACAGTCTCATGAGATATAGGAATGGAGTTTAGGCAAGATTAGTGTCCATACACGATAGTCATCCAAGGAAAGATTGTCAATCAGCTAGGAAACATATATACCAACAGCTTATCTATCTCCCCTATCTCTAATGATGAAAGCTATAAGTACCTCAGAATCGATGAGAATGATGCATACATTGATGCTGTGACTGAAGAAAGAATAACAAAAGTGTACTTCTGTAGACTCCAGTTTTGTATTGCTAGAGCTATATAGCCTGAATATCAAAACTAAAAAAGTACTGACCACCACTGGCAACTTCAACATTAACAGCAAAACCGATGGGATTTATGTAACACAAAGTGATGGTAGTAGAGGTGTAAGACCAGTCCAAACAGCCTTTGACTATCACATTGTATCACTCACACAACACCTGCTGAACAGTAAAGAAAGAAATTAGTATATTCCATGCATATTCAAAAGTGGGATCAACAACATCATCAGAGTTGGAGAACTACTGTGCAGGTACTCTGAGAATACAAATGTCTCATGTGACCCAAAGGAAGCTGGACTGGCCTACCTAAACAGAAACTTGGAGAAGCAGGCATCATACCAACAAAAAGCAATGCATAGGAATATGTCCCATAAGATAGAAGGCTACAACAGCATTGACAGGAAGAGTAGCCTCTCCTGGACCTGTGATAGTTACATTACTTTCCACCTAGAGGGATATGCTTTGCTATCCAGGAACAAACAAGAAGAATAAAGATGCTACCAAACCTCCACATTGTGATAAAAGCAAGTAAGGACATGAAGACAGGGAGATACCCCAGCCCATCAGGAATCTCCACAGAGATGCTTAAAATAGTATCTAGCGGAGTAGGATATAACCTAGTCACCCATAATTAATCAGGTTGTCCACAAGGGAGTCATACCAAGGATTGGTGTAACAGCATTATTGTCAACTGCTACAAAGGAAAAAGGTGATGTCTCAGACAGGAATAATTACAGAGGCATCAAATTGCTGGACCAGGTAATGAAAGTCACAGGAAGGGTCATAGCTCAATTAATTAGGGAGAGAGTTAGTGTAGATGAGATGCAGTTTGGATTTGTGCAAAGAAGGAGCACAACTGATACTATATTCCTGGTTAGGCAACTTCAGGAGAAGTATCTAGCCAAAAATGAACACTTCTACCTGGCATTTGTTGACGTGGAGAAAGCTTTTGACAGAGACCCCACTCCCTTATCTGGTGGTCAATGCAGAAGCTAAGGTTAGATGAGTGACTGGTGAGAACTGTACAAGCCATGTACAGGGATGCAACCTGTAAGGTGAAGGTTAGCAATGAGTATAGTGAGGAATTCAGGGTACAAGTAGTGGTTCACCAAGGATCAGTCCTTGTTCATCATAGTTCTCCAGACAATAACAGAGGAATTTAAGACAGACTGTCCCTGGGAGCTCCTCCCTGCTGAAGACTTTGTTCTTATAACTGAAAATCTACCAGAGCTAGAGAAGAAATTTCAGACATGGAAGTTAGGTCTAGAATCAAATGGTCTTAGTGTTAACCTAGCAAAAACCAAAGTCTTATTAAGTTGGAAAGCAGACAAATCACAAATGCCTTCAGGCAGATGGCCCTGCTCAATCTGTAGGAAAAGCATTGGTAGAAATTCCTTAAGATATACCCAGTGCAAGCTAATGATACATAAGAAGTGCAGCAATATGAGGGGAAGGTTAACTGGGAAACTGTTTTGTGTGTGGAAGATGCACAGATTCAATAAATACTAAAATTGTACAGAAAATAGACTCCATCAATTGCCAGGTGGGTAAGCTAGAAGTAGTAGATAGCTTCCATTACCTAGGTGACCAAGTCTGTAGCAGAGGTGAATGCTTCAAGAGCATAGCTGTGAGAATAAGAATAGGCTGGGCAAAGTTCAGAGAGGTCCTACCTTTGCTGGCAAAAGAGCTTCTCATAGGTTGTGACTGCCAAAAACATGTACAGGCTTGAGAGAAATTAAGCTACCATGCTTCACTAAATGTGCCATGTCAGTGTGCATGTATGACAGAGTGCAGGCATCTTGGGAGAAAAGTTGGGCATAAGAAGCATCAGATGGAGTGTGCAAGAGAAACGACTGTGTTGGTATGGTCATATGATGCACATGAACAAGGACAGCTGTGTAAAGAAGAACCAATCGCTAACTGTGGAGGGAAGATATGGGATAAGGTGGTGAAGCATGATCTTCAAACATTGGGCTTCATGGAGGCAATGATTAGTGACTGAGACCTTTGGTGATTTGCTGTGCTTGAGAAGACCCAGCAAGCCAAGTGAAATGGCAGTCGTGGCCAATGCTGGAGTCACATAAGAAACACCCATGCCAGTGGCACATAAAAAGCACCTTTCAAGTATCAGGCCTCACAGAGGCAATGACAAATGACAGAGACCTTTGGCAATATGCCATGTTTGAAAAGAAGACCCATCAAGCCAAGTGAAATTATTGTCAAGGTATATACTGGTGTCACGTAACTGGCACCCATGCTGGTGACACACAAAAGTACCCATTACACTCTCGGAGTGGTTGACATTATGAAGGACATCCAGCTGTAGAAACCATGCTAAATCAGACTGGAGTCAACCTCTCAGCTTACCAGCCCTGGTCAAACTGTCCAACCTATGCCAGCATGGATAAAAGACATTAAATTATGAAAATCTTCAGTGAAAGAAGTTCCCTGTTCAATACTCACTGGCAATGTTTAAATTTTGTTCAAGGGCTAACTGTAAGCAAAGATGCTGATATATGTTCCTGAATATTAACAAAATTAGAACAGGACCAAAATTTAACTCTACAGGCAGTAGCAGAAAAATGCCAGAGGATTATGAATCTAGGACATGACACAAATAAAAGTGAAGAAAAAGACTGCTCTTATATTAATGTGTGTTGACCTGTAATGAATAAGAGAAAAGAGAAAAAAATATCAAGACCAAATCCACGTTATAGGTGTGGTGGTCTACATTTTAAAAGTAACTGTCCAGTTAAAAATATAAAATAATTCAAGTGTGGTAAGATAGGTCATAAAAAATCACACTGTAAAACAAAACCTAAAAAAATGGTTCAACAGGAAAAAATCACATACACAGGTTATCAGTGACAAGAAATATGAATGAGGCTCAAAGTAATTTATGTATGTAAAACTTAATAACACAAACGTAAACAGGCAATGATATCTTGATAATTAACGCAGATGCAGGAAAAAATCAGGTGACCTAGATTAAAAGAAACTTTGAAAATTGCACGTCGTGTTTCAGGAGGAAGTTACATTTTAAGGGTGAAATGTTAAGTAACATTACCTTAAAAGCTAAAGTTGTTGTGTTGAATAATACAACAAATTTATTCAGAACAGACTGGATGGAATTATTTAACTTTTGGGACCTCCCCATAAGTATTTTCTATGAAAATGTGAATGATTCTTCCACCAGCACAAATAAGTTATCAGATGAAATTTTTTTTAAATTAATAAGATTTTTCCTGAAGTTTTGCCTGATGAATTAGGACTGTGCACCAAAACAAAGGCGAAGTTTCAAGTAAAAGAAAATGCCATTCCGGTATTTAAACCAAAATGAACTGTACCTTTTGCAGTGTTAGAACAAATAAACTTAGAGTTAGAGAGACTAGAAAAAATTAGAGTTATCTAAAAAATGGAATATAGTCAATGGGCATCATCAACTGTGTATGTTAAGAAAAAGAATAATAAACTCAGAGTGTGTGCTGATTTTTCCACTGATTTAAATAAATGTCTAAAAATGTGCCACTATCAGCTACCTATTCTGGAGGACATATTTGTGAAATTAAACAGTGACAAAATATTTTCTAAATTGGATCTCTCTGATGTGTACCTACAAATTAGAGTAGATGATAAATGCTCTAAATACCAAACAATTAACACACATAAAGAACTGTATAAATACAATAGGTTACCATTTGACTTAAAAGTTACACCAGCAATTTTTCAACAGACTATGGATGCAATGTTAGCAGACTGTGAATTCGCAATTCCATATCTGGATGATATACTCATAAAAAGTGAATCCCAGGACCAACACATAGAGCATATAAAATATATATTCGAAAAAATTAGGGATTACAGCTTCACTTTGAGTGAAGAAAGTGTGAATTTTTCTTACCAAAAATAAAATATTTAGGACAAATCATTGACAGAAATGGACATCGACCAGATCCATCAAGGTCGGACACAATTAAAAATTGATAAATATAGTGACCTTACAAGCTTTTTTGGGACTGGCAAATTATTACCAAAATTATATTCCAAATATGCATAACGTAAGAACTCCACTAAATAATCTGCTAAAAGAAGATGTAAAATGGAACTGGCCTTAAAACATTGTCAGAAGACTTCCAACAAAATTTCAAAATTATCTGATTTGGCCTAAGCACACATCGATCCTGCAGTGGAGATTGTAGTAGCTCCAGATGCCTCTGAAGTACAGTATGGGAGCAGTAATGCTACATAAATATAAAGATGGTAACATGAAGGCAGTGGTTCATGCCTCACATTCTCTATCAGCAGAAAAAAATTACAGTCAAATAGAAAAAGAAGCTCTAGCAATTATTTTTGCCATAAAAAAATTTCATAGATTTTTACATGGTAGAAGTTTTCAACTACAGACTGATCATCATCCATTATTATCTATATATGGGTTGAAGAAAGGAATCCCTAACCATACTGCCAACAGGTTGCAATGCTGGGGTACTATATTATTAAACTAAGATTTTAAGATGGAGTATACACCATCTAAGAAATTAGTAGACACTGATTGTTTATCAAGACCGATTTCAAAAAATGCTGAACCATTTGAAGATACCATGATTGCTTCGTTGCAAGCAGACAATGAATTTAAAATGTTTTGTGTAACATCATATGTGAACTGCCAGTCACATTACAAGATATAAAATTAAAATCGGAAAATGATAAATTCTTTAAAAAATGTAAGAAATGCTGAAGGCTAAAAGAGATAAAAATATGTGCAATACTAATTCAAACCCATTCTCAGTGTGTGACAATGTATTGATGTATACTCAATGAGTCATAGTGCCAGTCACGCTATAGAAGCAATTACAAAAGGAATTTCACATTGGTCACCTAGGGATTTCAAGAATGAAATCATTAATGAGAAGTTATGCATATTGGCCAACATTGAAGAACTAGTGAAAGCATGCAGAGGGCGTGCCCTAGCTGCAAAAGCACTTACCACTAAATGGCAACGGTGGCCAAAAACAGATATTACATGGTCCAGACTGCATGCTGATTACATAGATCCACTTAAGGGTGGTGGACAGTTTTTCTAAGTGACCTAAAGTGCATAAATGTAAAAAGCCAACATATGCAGTTATAGTAAGTTTTTTACATGAATTGTTCACCAGATATGGTATCCCTGATACCATAATGGAACTCAATTTACTTCAGATGAGTTCAGAAAATTTTGTAAAATGTTCGTTATCAAACATGTGACCACTCCATCATACCATAGGTCAAATGGACAAGTGAAGTATTTTGTTGACACTTTCAAGAGGGCATTAAAAAGGCAAACAATGAAGTAATGGACAACCTTGCACTTCAATAATTTCTAAGAGCGTACCAAGTAACACCTAATCTGAATACCCCGTCTGGAATGTCACTCGCGGAATTGGTTTTGCTAGAAAGGTCAGATCCATCTTTGATAAGCTGATACCAAGTGAAAATAGAAAAAAGCGAACAACGAAACTACTTCAAAATTCTTCAAGTTAGGTGAAAAAAAAAATTTTATAAACCTTTATATATGTTTAAAAAAAGCTGGGAAGACAGTGTAATTATTAAACAAATTGGAAGAATGTTATTCTTGATAAAAGGTTGAACATAAAAGACATATTAACCAACTTAAAAAACATTCACAAAAAAAAAACAGTCATGAGAAATGAAATCTCCATGGAAGTATTGCACCTTAGTGGAATTGAAACTTAAGTGTAAGAGATATTAAAACTCTTGAGTGGAGTTTAATTCTCAAAAGGGGAGAAGTTAGGGGAGACTAATTCTAAAAAGGTGAGATGATGTGGAAGGATTCCAACCACTCCCATGTGACTAAAAGTGGACTGACATATTGCTATAAAATAAAGAACTGTCAGCAGTTCAGGGCAAGCAGTTCACTGTTTTGGGGTAAAATCCTTGCGATTCTATGTGAAGTTAGAGGTGATATATTGTTATATTTGTTAAAGGTCTCCCCTTGTGTTGTTTATTGAAATTGCTGTACTGTTTTTATTTACGAGCTTGCTGATTTGTGTTTTTCTTCCCATTTATGGGAAAACCTGAGAAGAGAAGAGAAATGGAGGTTGGACCAGCAAAAGGACACAGTTATGCAGCAGCAACTGGCAGAGGAGTGGACGTGGATGCTTTGGAGGTTTGTGAGGTAAAGATAGAACCAAAAAAGCTAAAAGAATGCGGGAAGTTGCCAGAAAAAGAAGGCCATAACCTAAAATTGATGCCACCAGACAAACTAACGGATAGAGTAAGGAAGAGAACAGTGATATATAAGAAACTTAAAGTGTCATCACAAAAAAATTGAGATTGCGACTATTGAAGATATTGAAAAGTGCCTAAAAGAAGTGAAAAAAGTCACCACTTTCATAACAAGAGGAAGAAGATATAGCACAGTAGAGGTGCGATTCACAACCAAAGACACTGCATTGAAGCCATAAAGACAGAAGGGTGGGTACTTTTGCCAGCATACTGTGGCAAGCATATTATCAGAGTGAGAGTGGGAAAAGTACCACTGGAATTAAACGAAACATAGTTAGTTGCAGCAATTATGTTCAACATGGAGGAAGACGCGAAAATACTGAGAGTGATGAGAACTAAAAGGTTGAATTGACGGGTATTTGGAATAGAGATGGCTGTACAGGCAAGTTTAAGTGACCTGAACAAAATTGCGGAGGAAATATAGTTCTACCCGAAGATGTGAGACTGAGAGTGGTAGTGGAGGGTAGGCCTCCCATATGCTACCAGTGTGGCGAGAAAGGCCGTATGAAGGCGAGGTGCCCCCGGAGAGAAGAGAAGGAACAACAGATGGAACAGTCTGAGGAGCAAGAGGTGGACGAAGTGGTACAGTATGATGAGAAAGAGACAGCAAGAACAGAGGAAGAATTTACAGTAGTAAAAAAACAAAAGAGGAAAGAAAGAGTAAGCTCTCCACTGGAGAGACAGAAAAAGAAAACAAAAGTAGATAAGGAGGTTGAGAAGGAGGTTGTGAAGGAGATTGAAATGGAGGTCGAGAAGGAGGTTGAGAAGGAGATTGAGGAACAACTCGAGAAAAAGGAGACAGTATCAAGTATACTAGTGATACCAGTGGAGGAAGAAGTTTTAGGCAATGTAGAAAGACAACAGCATGAAGAAACAGCGACACTAACAAAAATGGAGGAGGATAAAGACAGAGAGAAGGCGCCAAGAGTGGAGTAAAGTAAACGCAAACAAGCGAGAAGGCCGAGAAAGCACAGATGGAATTTCGTTATATATGCTAAGAGCACAGCAACTGAAAGAATGATAACAAAGTTTAAATCTGTTATAAGGATTAAGTTGCCTACAGATACATTCGGAGAAAATGTGGAAGCCATTATAATTAATAAAGACAGATATAACTGGTTGAACATTGATCTGCCAGGATTTGTGGTGGAGTTTGATGAACTGCTGCCAGTAGTGGAATTAAGAGAACAGGAACCATTCATAAGATATTAAAAAAAGTAAAATTGCTTTAAAAAAAAAGAGAACAAAAACGATGCTAGTGGAGGAAGGAACAGGGGGAAAAAAAGATTATAAACTATAAGTAAAAACGTTCAAATGGTACTGCATGAGAGTGGGGCTCATCTAGCCATTTCCTTTTTCATTTTTATATAACATTTTTCTCATTTTCATTCGTCTTATGCTTTTTGTCCACACTGTGGTGTTCTGTGTGTCCTTGTGCTGTCCCCTCTGTGTAAAAACCTGAGTGCTTAATAAAATAATTCAAGCATTTCACTGTGAGCTGTTGGCAAGGAGCATTTAATCTCGTGTAACAGTAATTGTAGTGCACTGTGTGAATACTTTCTTTCCCCCTACTTCATTAAATTATTTATCAAACACCAGGATATATAACATGCATACATACATACATGATGATGATGATGATGGCCGTCCACTCGTGACCGAGGAAGACAATTCAGGAACATTGTGCACTCTAGGACTAACTTATATTTTGCATTTGCGGCTCCATTGGTGGCTAATGAGCCCCCTGCTCTTGACAAGCATACACGACTGCAAACATTGCAGACCAAGCTTTCCCCATTCACTATACGAGCCGTGCGCTTTCGCGCAGCTCACTTAAGTTCTTCATACTGGTTACGTGCTCTCTGAAAAGTGTCAATCCCCTCCTTAACTTGCTTCCTCCATCTGTGGTGATGACAGGTATTGTTCTCCCAGTCAGTGTCCTGCATATCACAGGCCTTTAATGAGGACTTGACACAGTCCTTAAATCGCAGCCTTGGTTTCTGCCGGAGTCTCCTTCCATTCACAAGTTCTCCATATAGCATCTGCTTAGGAATCTTGCTATCCTTCATTCTAATAAGGTGTCCAGTCCAACGTAACCGGTGCTTGTGCACCATTGCCTCAATACTCAAGATATCAGCTGTCCTCAGGACCTGTGTGTCTGGAATTTTTGAGGTCCAGCCAACATTGAGAATGTGTCTGAGACATCTCTGATAAAAGTGTTCAAGGACCCTTACCTGACGTTTGTACGGAGTCCATGTTCTCACATGAGTAGAGGAGCGATGTCAGTACACATGCATGGTACACAGCAACTTTTGTTTACCTTGCGATGCCATGCTGGGACCAGACACGAGACTGAAGAGACCGGAAGGAATTAGTTGCTCTCTGCAACCTGAAAGATATTTCTTCATCCAGGGAGCAAGAATGGCTGAGTGTGCTGCCCAGGTAGACAAACTTGTCTACTACCTTCAGAATTGTTCCTTCAGCCAAGATAGCTGGTTTCACATATGGATTTCCTGGTGCAGGCTGGAACATTACAACAGTCTTGTCCAGGCTAATGTTAAGTCCAAATGCCTTGCAAGAAGCATAAATGCAATTCATGAGTATTTGCATGTCATCCACTGTATGAGTGACTAAGTCACAGTCATCTTCATAAAGGAGGTCACGAATAATAGACTGGAGAACCTTTGAATTGGCAGCAAATCGGCGAAGATTAAAGAGGTGGTCAGAAGATCAATATCTGACATATATTCCCAGAGAGCTAACC
>NC_068989.1:31408973-31409708 GCF_001194135.2 Octopus bimaculoides | reverse complement strand
AAATCGCAAGACCTCAGCACAAATTCCATCCTTTCCAGGTGCCCTACCAAGATTCAATTTACTTATTGATGTCATTACCTCATCTATTGCGGGCGAGGAGTCTAAGGAGCCAGTGATAGGTCTTTGTTGCATAGTATCAATCACTGTTTCATCCACAACTGACTCATGGTTTAAGAGTTCAGAGAAGTGTTCGATCCAGCGACCTGTGATTTCTGTTGATTTAGTAAACAGAGTGGAAGACTCCTTGGAAAGCAAAGGAGCTGATGTGGAGCTCTTAGGTCCATAAGCTCGCTTCATAAGATGGTAAAGCTTCTTGCTATCATTTGCATCAGCAACAGCCTGAACATCATGAGCAAGATCCTCCCACCAAATGTTCTGCATCTTCCTGAGAGATCGCTGCAGTAGTGATTTTACACTGTTATATTGGGCAAGTGCTAGACTTCGCTGCACAGTAGACAGTTCTCTGTGTTGCAATACACTGTGAGCATGGCGCTTTACCACCAATAGTCGCTGAACTTCAGCATCATTCTCATCAAACCAGTCTCTGTGTCTGGCAGTAACATATCCCAGGGTTTCGGCTGCACATTGTAGAATGTGGTCTCGAAAATCCTCCCATGCTGCAGCAGTTTCAATGCTGGACAAGCGAGTCTGAAGTTATTGCCTAACCACAACATCATATACCTTATGGACATTTAGACGGTGAGGAATGCTGACTGGTCCTCTTCTCTCTTTCAC
>NC_068989.1:31406939-31408963 GCF_001194135.2 Octopus bimaculoides | reverse complement strand
GGACATTTAGACGGTGAGGAATGCTGACTGGTCCTCTTCTCTCTTTCACTGTAACCACCATTCGGAACTTTGCTCGCACCAGACTGTGGTCTGTCCAGCATTCTGATCCATGAAAGGACTTGACATTACAAATGTCATAAATGTCGCGCTTGCGGATGATGACATAATCCAGCAAGTGCCAAACTTTGGACCTTGGATGCATCCATGCTGTTGTGTGATCACCTTTGTGCATAAAATGAGTGCTTGTGATGTAAAGTCCATGTTCTTCGCAAAGCTCCAGTTACATGAGACCATTGCTATTCATTTTCCCAACTCCAAAACGTCCTATAGAGTTCCATGTTTGCCAGTCTGTTCTAACCCTGACATTAAAATCCCCCAGTAGAATGACTTTATCAGAATTGGGGATTTTTCTAAGTATGGCTCTCAGCTGGATATAAAAGATTGTTTTATCTTCATCACAGCTAGTCAAGGTGCATAGGTACTTATTAGAGTAGCAAACCGCTTACCTTTCAAGTGCAACCGTAGTGTCATACGTTCATTTATAGGAACAGGGAGCTCTTCCAACTTCTTAAGGATATCAGATCGGACTGCAAAACCAACACCAGCCTCTCTGCGCTCCTCCTTCTGCCTTCCTTTCCAAAAAAGGTGTATCCACCTCCTACTTCCTCAAGCTGACATTCACCTTCTATACGAGTCTCTGAGAGTGCAGCTATATCAATTTTATAATGGTTCAGCTCACAAGCAACAAGTGCAGTGCGTTTTTCAGGCCTACAATCACTCTTGTTGTCCAACAGAGTGCGCACATTCCAACATGAAATGTTTAAGTTCCGTCCAGAGTTTATAAATAAAAGACTCTTTGTTTTTCAAGCGCAGGGTGGACATCCGTCAGTCGTACTAAACTGACCAGATATGGAAAGACAGGCAATTTTTGGTTCACCTTTTCTAGAACCTCCCCGGTTTCTGGGTGAGCAGTGCCCTCTCCAAATGGAGCTGCTCAGACACCCATGCAGCAACCGAATCCTACCGCTGTTATGGGCGACAAGGAGACGACTTTATATCTAGCATGGGCTGCCTATGTGCAGGTCGCTGACTACATGCTTCCAACCCGTCAGGTCTGCATGCTTCACCACATTCCCATCATCACAGGACTTCCGAATAAAAGAAAATTAAAATATTTATTAAAAATGAAGAAAATATATACTAAAAATAAGTTAAATATATACTAAAAATAAGATAAATATATATAGGGGAAAAAATGCACATATCGAACAGCGGTCGGCAATGCCTGTGCAGAGTTTTAGGTCCAATAAGGTTTGCACAACACCTCATAGACCCTCTCCACTTTATTGACGTTATCCAGAGACAAGCCGGAGCAAGATGTCTGGTGCCAATATGAGTCGCAGGCTCAGGGATGTGGGAGCACCATGATCTCTAGCACAAACCAAAGAACCCCAAAATGTCCAATGCCATTCCCTGCATATCTGGTTTTATATCAGAATGACCTTCTCCAAGAGACATGCTTCAACAAAAGCTGAGGGACGCATCACTCCCAGTGGTCTTTCAGCACGCCGGACACCATCCCGGAATTTCTGCGTACCTGTGCTATTGCTAGATAGCCACTGAGCCTGCACCAGGTCCATCCAAGCTTTCAACAGGTCTTGTTTTTAATCCTGCTGCGTTTCTAGCAACCCTCCTCACCAGGGTAGCCTGGTGGGGATGCCAGTTTAGTCGCCGGCAACCCGACCATGCAACAGGTTGTACTGGATTGCATGTTACCAGTAGCACTTATGAGAGCCTCATAAGTGACCTGACATACATACATACATACATACATACATAATACAAATAATTACAGAGGTATCAAGCTTTTAGATCAGGTAATGAAAGTCACGGAGAGGGTCATAGCTCAACTGCTTAGGGAGCGAGTCAGTTTAGATGAGATGCAGTTTGGGTTCGTGCCTGGGAAAAGCACCACTGATGCTATATTTCTGGTAAGACAGCTTCAGGAGAAATACCTAGCCAAG
>NC_068989.1:31400293-31405105 GCF_001194135.2 Octopus bimaculoides | reverse complement strand
GACTGGCTCTTGTGTGGGTGACACATGAAATGCACCATTTGAGAGTGACCGTTGCCAGTGCCGCCTGGCTGGACTTTGTGGGATTTTCGAGCGAGATCGTTGCCAGTGCCCTTGGACTGGCTCTTGTGCGGGTGGCACATGAAATGCACCATTTAGAGCATGGCCGTTGCCAGTGCCGCCTGACTGGCCTTCGTGCGGGTGACACGTAAAAGCACCCACTACACTCTCTGAGTGGTTGGCGTTAGGAAGGGCATCCAGCTGTAGAAACTCTGCCAAATCAGATTGGAGCTATCTGGTTTCACCAGTCCTCAGTCAAATCGTCCAACCCATGCTAGCATGGAAAGCGGACGTTAAACGACGACGACGACGATGATACATACATATATACATACATACATACGTACGTACATACATATGTACATACGTACATACATACATACATGCATACATACAGACATATATACCACTACATCACATCATACTTTGAAGGCTATGCGTTTGCAATCCAGGAACAGGAGATTGCCACAAAGTACCTGATGAACAAGAGAGACAGTGTTGCTCTTGTAATCCCAAGGTGCAACCGCATGTGTAGGCTATGTCATATTTCTATGGAAGACATTACGCATGTGATTAGCATGTCATCACAATACTACCTCTCTATGCGGCACAATGTTGTTGCTAAAACAATTTACAATGCCATCCACAAAAAAAGACTGTCCTCAAATAAACTTAGAAAATCTCTCTATTATGGAATACATTCATAAACACTAACTCAAGGAATACTGGTGGAATATTCCCATCAAAACTTCTGTCAAATGTAAACATAACAGGCTGGATATTGTTGATTGGGACAGAAGGGTAAAGCTATGTACCATCATAGGGGTCAGCTGCCCTGTATATATAAATATCCCTTTGAAAATCAAAGAAAAAGAGGATATCTATGGACAACTGCTTCAAAACTTCCAGCTTCTATATCCAGACTATGAATTCATATTCATATCAATAATAATTGGAGCACTAGGTTTTGTTAGTAATCTGGATAAACTGAGATTTTCAGAAAGAGAAATCAACCAGCTAATTCATACATTGTAAGTGCAATCTGAGTGGAACAGTAAAAATATGCTAGACTTTTCTCAAATTCCAAATGTGAATTTGTCTCTGTTAACTACATCCCAAAGATGGAGCCTTGTATCTTTGTTGGAAACAGGCTCCTCCTCAGTGGAAGCTTTGTAATAATTTTAAAATAGAAGAGATGCATCAAAAGATGCATCAAAAGAATAATGGTGGTGCTTAAAAATTACAACAGCCACCAAGTTAAAACACAACTGGCCAGACATAGTTTGGCTGAGCCATAAGAAAAAAATATGCCCTCCTGTGGAAATAAGTTACTCTCTGGACACCAATGTGATCACAAGAATACAGGAGAAAGAGGATATCCATGGACTGCTGATAAGGAGTTTGCAAACCCAGTACACAAAATACACTTTCAGCTTCATACCTCTTTTGGCTGAACTTGGATTCTTGGGGAGAGGATGCAAATCCTTAATTCATATGCTAGAAATGATCACACACACAGTATCTGGGACAATAAAAATCTGCAAAACTTCTTAAGGTTTAAAGGATGACAAACAAAAGAATGTGCTTTCCTTCACAACCTTGCTACCAAGCTAATTAACTCTAAAATTAGAAAGACAAACATCCATCCATCCTTACATACATACATACATACATACATACATACATACATACATACATACATGGATGCATACATACATATATACATACATACATACATTTGTGTGTATGAGTGTGATTAATTAGGCCATATTTTGAAAACCCTTATTATTAGTTGTGATGCATATGTCTCATATTTTGAAGTGAAATATCTAAACTGGGTCACAGATTACTGGCACCATCATAGAAATTCAGTCATCCATCAACCTTTGCAATTTACACACACACACACACACACATCCATGTTTTTCCTTCTGACATTCATCTAAAATTGATACTAAAAGATAGATTTATTATCTCATTTTAGGATGGCGGCAATGGTAACTTAGGAACTGTAACAAATCAGAAAACCTCAAATGGATGGGTCTCAGTGCAATGGGACGTTGGACACACAAACCTCTATCGAGTTGGTTACGACAATAGTTGTGATTTGATTATTGTTGGTCACAATTGTATGTCCATTGTTTTGAAACTTTCATAATCTTGATTATTTTTATTGTCATATTATCTTCAACAGCCTTTTTGTCATCTTTATCATCTTCATTATCATCATTTTCATCATCAATAATCAAAGCTTTATCATCATTGTTGACAAAATCAAAAGATTAAAATATGTCAAAGGAACAGTAATAACTTGTTAACTAGTTATTACTTCTTTGTTGGTTCATAACATCCTCTGTTAATTTAATTACTGCTCTCATTGTCATAACTTTATTCACTACTGCTTTCATGTTCCATCTGTAAACTCTATCAACATCACACTACCTTTTAACTCATAGGATAATCTGGTGTATTTCATGAAATAAGATAACAAGTGCATCAGAAAAAAATCTTTATACAACTGGAGCAGAATTTTGAGACTTAAGTAGTCACTAAATGTGAAGTCTGTGTCTTTAAATACTTTATGTTATAGATATATTTTAAAATTATATGTTGCAAGAATATAAACATCGGGAAAAAATATTCAAATTTAAGTGGTGTAAGCCGTTGTCACACAGTACATATACAGAGGAACAATATTTTACTGTGAATGACAAAATGCTACTTTTACACCATATTTTCTCAGAACACCATCATTCAAAAAATGTTCTTAGACACATAATTATTTTACAGTCAGTAACCTAGTTACAACTTCATAAAAAAAAAAAAATTGCAAAGATTGTACTTCAGCTTATAAAACTCAGTGTCATTTTTCTTGGCTAAAATTCAATTTAATAACTGACAGCAAGTAAGAGATGAATCTTTGAATTTTGGTGATTTAGATAGTGATATAAAATCCCATCATTCCATTTGTAAATACCTTTTGATCATAGTAATAAGAATATCAATGTATGTTATTGAATACCAGCCTTTGGTTCATTTACAACAAATGTACCCCCTTAACTATTACCAATTACTTTGCATCTAGAATCAAATCTTTTTTTTTCTTTTGTTCATTCATTATTGAGGTTCTCTTCTCTTCTCTTCTCTTCAACAGATACTCAATGTATTGTCCAACCACAAAATGATACACTCAACACTTCACTTATTTTCCCAAGCGACAAAATACCCTTAATTTCAAATGTGTGAGTAATAATCATTGTACATAATTCAATTAAATCTCATAATGAAGTCACATAAGCTCATTTCCTAATGATCTCTAGTTGTCTTCCTGTGTAATAATGTATGATATATAGTACAATATTGATATTGAAAGTATGTCAGCTTTCAATTTTCTGCATCTCTTCTCTCTCTCTCAATCTCCCTTTTATGTGAGCATATATGTTAATGATTTAACATTTTTATTGTATGTATTTGTATATATATTTGTGTGTGTGTGTGTGTGTGCACGCACACGTGCACATGTGTGTGTGTATACATACATATATTCACGCACATCCTCTCTCTAGCTTCTCTTTATTTCTCACTGCTTTTGTTGCATTCTCTGCATCTTCATAGTGTCTTTCAGCCTTTTTTTTCTCAATGCTTCCACTGTTTTCAGCCACTGTGCCCTCATCCTCTGGCTCTTTATCTCACTTCCCCTCATACCTTCTACCCTAATTCGCCCTTATAATACAAAATATCAGTGGATATATCCTACACATTCCTCCTCCTCACCCTTACCACTTCTGACACTAACCCTTTCTTCCTTTCCCATAACCTTTCCACTCTCCTCCAGTAGTGTCTTCACTGTTATTCTCCCTTTCATCATTTGTTCCTCTCATCATACTTTGCCCTTTCTCAACACCTTACCTAGAATCAATACACTCTCTCCTATTCAATAGGCACTTTAGGGTCCATGTGACTGAAAGGCAAATAAGCTGATTCCACAAAGAAAGCACTCAGTACATTCTGTGAAATGCTTGATGTTAGGAAAGGCATCCAGCCATAGAAACCATGCCAAAACAGAGACATTGCAGCCCAATTTAATCCTCCATTCATCAGAACCTGTTGACCTATCCAACTCGTATCAGCATTGAAAGAAGACATAAAATGATGATGAGAGTGATGATAGTAATAAGGATTATTGTGATGAGGAGGAGGGGATGAGGAAGATATATTCATCATCATCATTCTTTTTATGTCTACTTTTCCATCCTTGCATGGGTCAGACAAAATTTATTGAGGCAGATTTTCTATGGTTAGATGCCCTTCCTTTCACAAACATAGTCTTACAAACATGATCAGCACAATGGCAAGATATGTTTTCATGAAAGATTGAAAACACATGACAGTTTGTATGATAGTGTAGTGGATATGTATCCTGTCATAGTGAGTTGGTCTGCAGAGACTCGGTAATCAGAGTATAATTTCATTTATTTAGCATAAGTGATACTGTGTTGATCGGACATCGAAACATATCGCTACATTACAAACATGTATAACTAGCTACGAGTTATATGCGGAGAAAGCATGTATTTAGTTCAGCTTGGTTGATAGCAGTGAAAATCACTGTTCTGGCATATCTTGGCTGAGTTGATAGCAGTTAAAACTGCTGTTAGTACATGCAAGTATCTTGGCAGAGTTGATAGCAGTTAAAACCGCTTTTCGTACGTTCGAGTCAGAAGCTAGATTCAGACTGCCCATCTACTGTTCCGT
>NC_068989.1:31396367-31399819 GCF_001194135.2 Octopus bimaculoides | reverse complement strand
TATCAACAGTATTTTGCAAGGTTGCATGCAGAAGTTCATTGGTGCAAAGTAGAAGGACAAATTTTGTCCGGTGATTTGCACAATAAAAAAAAGAAAAAAGTTTCTTGTACATTATGTAACAAAAGTTTTCTTATGCCAAATAGTTTCTTGGTTTGTGATTATTGGCAAAGCTTGTGAAGAAATTGTTTATAAAAAAAAAATATTGTTCACACAGTGAGTTGTTTTGTTTGTACTGAATGCGGCAGTTCAACAGTTAAGAAAGAAAAAAAATATCAACTCAAATGTAACAAACTTGAACATACTTTGCTGGGAATCTTACGTTTCAACCGGATATTGTCTGTTGCTGTTTTATCGCAGAAGGTTTCTTTGAAATTTGCAGGGTTACTGTGGTTGAATCAGTTGAAAGAGTAGCGGGAGTAGGTGGTAATTCCTGTTCTATGAAGGCTTTCTTGAGGCGATCAACGGATACCGTGTTTCGTTTTCCGGCCATTTCGAGGACGAAATATTTCGGTTGTCTGTCAAGTACTTTGTAGGGGCCAGAATAGGGTGGCCAAAGTTGTGCCGAGATTCCATCATTTCTGATGAAAACATGAGTCCAACTGTTGATGTCCTTCAGGACGTGTGTAGTAGTATTTTGCTGTCTAGGTGCGGCAGGAGAAAATTGGGACATAGATGTCCATAGACGGTGGATATAGTTGGTTAGATCCGGAAGTTCTTGAGGTAAGATGGGATCTATCATCTGTCCTGGTAGGGCGAGTTCCGTGCTGTACACTAGTTCAGCTGGAGTATGTCCCACTCCTTCCTTGACGGTAGATCGTATGCCTAGGAGGATGAAGGGAAGGTATTCCAACCATTTTGACGGGTCAGGGTATGCTTTAATGGCAGATTTGATTTGCCTGTGGAGTCTTTCGACCTTTCATTTGGCTGCAGGATGATATGCTGTGGTGCAGGTGTGTTTACACCCAAGGAGACGGGTCAGTTCGGCGAAAAGGTGGGAATCAAACTGACGACCTCTATCGGTGGTAATAATAGCAGGTGTACCAAAACGCGAAACCCAGTGAAACACTAGCATTTTCGCGACCGTTTCTGCAGAGATGTCTGATAGAGGGAAGGCTTCTGGCCAGCAGGAAAATCTGTCCACACAGGTGAGCAAGTAAGTATAGTTGTTGGAAGGTGGTAGCGGTCCGACGATGTCCATGTGTACATGCTGGAAACGTGCATCAGGCGTGGTACACGAGCCTATGGGCAATTTTATGTCAGTGAACCTTTGCCTTCTGACAAGTGAGACAGTTCCTAGCCCATTCGCGGGTGTCTTTATTCATGTTGGGCCCACAAAATGGGTCAATATGAGTTTTTGTGTAGCGCGGATGCCAGGATGTGCTAGTGAATGCAGAGCGGAGAAAACGTCAAGCCTGTACTTTGGAGGGATGTAGGTTCGTTCGTGGCCGGTGGATACATCACACCAAATATGTTCAGCAGAAGAGGGTAGTGGAGATTGTTGGAATTTCAAGGATGACGAATTTCGTAGCTGTTGTAGCTGTTCATCATCCTTTTGGTCTGCAGCCATCTGTTGGAGGTCGATCTGAGCAGGGCTGTGAATGGCATTTATCTCCATTCGGGGCAGGGCATCAGCTGCTGAGTTGTTTACACCGCTTATGTGTCTGATGTCAGTGGTGTATTGCGATATGAAGTCTAAATGCCTGATTTCTCGGGGTGAATGGCTATCAGGTTTGCATGGAATGAGTATACAAGTGGTTTGTGATCAGTATACACCGAAAATACACGACCTTCCAACATGTGTCTAAAGTGTTTGACAGTTAGATAGACTGCTAGTAACTCTCATCCGAAAGTGCTATACTTTGTTTCAGCGGGTTTTAACCGCTTAGAAAAAAAAGATATAGGTTGCCAAGATCCATGAGTGAGCTGTTGGAGTACGCCTCCAGCTTCGGAAGCAGATGCATTGACAAACAAAGTTAAAGGAGCATCTGGTTTTGGGTATGCTAACATAGTGGCGTCGGACAATGCTTTTTTTAAGTTGTTGAATGTTGCTAACTGTTCGTCGCTGAGGGTAATGTTGGCATTTTTGGTTAACCGGTCTCACAGTAAATCTGTAAGGTGTTGTGCTATGTCAGAGCAGCGCGGATGAAACGCCTATAAAAATTAATGAGACCAAGAAATTCTCGTAACTTCCGCAGAGATGTGGGTGCTGAAAAATCTGTGATAGCTTTCACTTTCTCCAGTAGGGGGCGAATGCCATCTTTGTCAACTATGTGTCCGAGAAATTCAAGGGACGTGACTCCGAACAAACATTTGCCAGGGCTAATGACAATGCTGTATTGTCTAAGGTGCTGGAACAAGAGATGGAGGTGTTGTACATGTTCTTTGTGGGAGCTACTGGCTATGAGAAGGTCATCTATGTATGCATAAACAAAAGGTAGGCCTCTGGTCACTGTGTCGATGAATCTTTAGAAAGTTTGTGCCGCGTTGCGTAAGCCGAATGGCATATGCAGAAATTCAAACAGTCCAAAAGGAGTCATAACTGCTGTTTTTGGTACATCGGCAGGTTCCACTGGGATCTGGTTGTATGCCCTAACCAGGTCAATTTTTTTTTAAATGCTAGCTCCATGTAATGAGCTTGAAAAATCATGCAGATGGGAGACTGGATAGGAGTCTGGAGCCGTGCAGCTATTCAATGCTCTGTAATCCCTGCACGTGCGCCAGCCGTTGGAACCTTTCTTGGGCACACAATGTATTGGAGACGACCAGTTACTGCTAGATGGACAGATGATGCCAAGGTCTAGCATGTGTTGGAATTCGCGTTTTACTGCCTTGAGGCGATTTGGTGCAAGTCGGCAAGGGCGTGCAGAGACGGGTGGACCTCAGGTCGTAATGTGATGGGTGACCTCATATTTGATCGGCTGGTTGTGAAATACAGGTCGGGCGACATCCAGGTATTCCTGGAGGATATTGCTGTGAGGTGTGGATGTTGTCTGTAGGATTGTAGGGCTCACTGTGGCTATACTAGCGGTAATACCACGCACAGTAAGTTTCATAATGCTGTCTACAAGTCTCCGTCGTTTGAGGTCTACAAGTAGGCCGAAATGGCTCCGAGAATAGGGGTTGGTAGCTTGGCCACTATAAATACCCACTGGAAAGTGCAGCATAGACCTAAATCTTGTGTGAGAGACTGCTCGCCGTAAGTAGGGATCGACAATTGGTTGACAGCTTGGAGACAGATAGATGTTGCACTTCGCTTTCCAGTAACATAAGAAACAGGAAGGATGCTAACTTCTGCACCAGTATCGACCAGGAAACGCTTGCCTGTGAGGCGGTCATTTATGAAAAACAGGCGACTTTGCGGATGTATACCAGGAACTGCAGCTGCGTTCAATTTCTGATGGAATCATTTCCCGAATGGGAAACTGAAAACGAACAGGGTCTTGTGCATCGGT
>NC_068989.1:31394864-31396030 GCF_001194135.2 Octopus bimaculoides | reverse complement strand
GCCTGCTCTGTTATTAAAGCTCGTAGTTCGGCCAGATCTGTTGCGCTGGTGGAAGGCGGGAGAGGATTGGTTGGTGGAGCTGCTGTTACAACTGCTGACAGGGACGAACAACTGCTCGGGACATCGGGCAATGCGGTCGGCTAATTCAGCGAGTTCTTCCACTGACTTGTTGTCTTCGGTGGCAGCGAGGACCTCTTGTGTATTAGATGGCAAATGCTGTACAAAGAGCTGCTTTAACACTCTGTTGGGTAGATTATCATCTCCCACGAGTTGCTTCATTTGTCGCAAGAGCTGGGAGGGCTTCTTGTCCCCTAATTCTTCTGTGAGAAGTAGCTGGTGGAGACGCTTTTGTTGAGACTCTTCCGTCCTGGTGAGCAGCGTAGTTTTGAAGGTATTATATGATACCGTGCCAAGAAGAGCCATGATAAGGTTGCGGACCTCGTTCAGGATTTCGGGTGATAAGGACCCGATAATATGTGTGAGGCAAGCGGCATCGCTCGTAATGTGGCTCGAAGCGAACTGGGCCACGATATGACAGAGCCACAATGGAGGATCGTGAGTCCAAAAGGGTGGTACTTTGATGGAGATAGCAGCCTGTAGTGTCGTGTCGACGACTGGGGGGTTATTGGTATAGTTCTGCATGCTGGAGTCCATGATGTGGTGAGTTGGCGTGGTTCTTCGGATTTGGTTGGACGGTTAATGCTGCAGGTACGGAGATCAGTATTCCAGTGGTGTCAAGTAAACTTTGATGAAGGCTGTGGTTCTTGCTTAAGTCAGGGTCACCATTTTGTAGTGGATATGTATCCTGTCGTAGTGAGTTGGTCTGTTGGGTTTGAATAAACTGCAGAGACTCGGTAATCGGAGTATAATTTCATTTATTTAGCATAAATGATACTGCGTTGATCGGACATCGAAACATATCGCTACATTACAAACATGTATAACTAGCTACGAGTTATATGCGGAGAAAGCATGTATTTAGTTCAGCTTGGTTGATAGCAGTGAAAATCACTGTTCTGGCATATCTTGGCTGAGTTGATAGCAGTTAAAACTGCTGTTAGTACATGCAAGTATCTTGGCAGAGTTGATAGCAGTTAAAACCGCTTTTCGTACGTTCGAGTCAGAAGCTAGATTCAGACTGCCCATCTACTGTTCCGTGTTGTATT
>NC_068989.1:31393570-31394854 GCF_001194135.2 Octopus bimaculoides | reverse complement strand
TACGAGTTATATGCGGAGAAAGCATGTATTTAGTTCAGCTTGGTTGATAGCAGTGAAAATCACTGTTCTGGCATATCTTGGCTGAGTTGATAGCAGTTAAAACTGCTGTTAGTACATGCAAGTATCTTGGCAGAGTTGATAGCAGTTAAAACCGCTTTTCGTACGTTCGAGTCAGAAGCTAGATTCAGACTGCCCATCTACTGTTCCGTGTTGTATTTATAGTTAGCAGCAAGGTAGACGATATATTTTTAGCTATGGTGAAATTCTGCTGCTGATTTACAAAAAGGGCGCCAATTTAAGGTTTTCACTAAGAGAGCTGTCAATGTATTTTTAGCTTTGATGAAATCTTAACTAACTCAATCTAAGGCTATAAGGTGTCCGTTACAATAGGAATATTTGTTGATAACTATTAAACAATGTCATTACAAGGAATCACAAATACTAACACATATATTACTTTCAATTGCTTCAACCACTGGACTGCAGCCATGCTGGAACACAACCTTGAAGAGTTTAGTCAAACAAATTGACCCCAGTACTTTTTTTTTTTTTAAGTCCGGTACTTATTCTATCGGTTT
Organism: Octopus bimaculoides; assembly: GCF_001194135.2. Taxonomy (NCBI): domain Eukaryota; kingdom Metazoa; phylum Mollusca; class Cephalopoda; order Octopoda; family Octopodidae; genus Octopus; species Octopus bimaculoides. The sequence goes on along the minus strand of NC_068989.1, from coordinate 31,394,276 downwards.
CTCACTGAACTGCTAAGTTACAGAGGTCATGTGCAAACCTACAACAGTTGTCAAACAGTGGGGAGACAAACACACACATATTCTTTAATTCTTTTGCTTGTTTCAGTCATTTGACTGTGGCCATGCTGGAGCACCACCTTTAGTTGAACAGATTGACCCCCAGGACTTACTCTTTGTAAGCCTAATACTTATTCTATCAATATCTTTTGCCAAACTACTAAGTTACAGGGACGTAGACACACTAATATTGGTTGTCAAGTGATGGGGGTGGGGGACAAACAGATACACAAACACATACATATTTATGACGAGCTTCTTTCAGTTTCCATCTACCAAATTCATTCACAAGGCTTTGGTCAGCCTGAGGCTATAATAGAAGACACTTGTCTAAGGTGCCATGCAGTGGGACTGAACCTGGAACCATGTGGTTGGGAAACAAGCTTCTTACCACACAGCCATGATATACTCTTTACTCTTTTACTCTTTTACTTGTTTTAGTCATTTGACTGCGGCCATGCTGGAGCACCACCTTTAGTCAAGAAAATCGACCCCAGGACTTATTCTTTGTAAGCCTAGTACTTATTCTATCGGTCTCTTTTTGCCGAACCACTAAGTTACGGGGACGTAAACACACCAGCATCAGTTGTCAAGCGATGGTGGTGGGACAAACACAGACACACAAACACACACACACACACATATATAT
>NC_068989.1:31387557-31393304 GCF_001194135.2 Octopus bimaculoides | reverse complement strand
TATATATATATATATATATATATCATGTAGTGGGACTGAACCCAAACCATATGGTTGTAAAACAAGTTTTTTAACCACATGATCAAACCTACACTTAAAGTAAGAATGCAAAACAAACTTATACACGTCATATGATGGGTTTCTTTCCCTTTCTGTTTACCAAATCCACTCATGAGACTGTAGCCAGCCCAGGGCTTTTTTAGAAGGAATTTGCCTAAGTTTTTACATGGTGGGACTGAACCCAAACTTATATCATTGAAAAAGAAAACTTTTTATACAATCTATCACATTCACTTTATTATACTACACCACACATAAATAATTTAAAATACAAGCAAAAGTATGAAATACAATTTACATCATCATTATCATCATCATCATCATCATCATTTAACTCCATTATCCATGCAGACATGGGTTGGACGATTTGACTAGGGCTGGTTAGCTGAGGTGCTGCACCAGACTCGAGTCTGATTTAACATGGTTTCTATGATTCAGTGCCCTTCCTCTCCGAGAGTGTGATGAGCACTTTTACATGCCACCAGCACAGGTGCCAGTTGTGTGGCACCAGTATCTGTCAAGACTTCGACTTCACTTGGCTTGATGGGTCTTCTACTCAAGCACAGCATATTGCCAAAGGTCTTGATCATTTGTCATTGCCTCCATGAGGCCCAATACTCAGGTGCCACCAATAATGATCTCACTTGACTTGATGGGTCTTCACAGGTACAGTATATCACCAGAGGTTTCATGCTTCACCATCTTGTCCCATGTCTTCCTGGGTCTCCCTCTTTTACAGTTTTCTCCTATTGATAGAGATTGGCATTTCTTCACACATATGTTGGCCATACCAATGCAGTCATATCTCTTGCATACCTCTTTGATGCTTCTTATGCCCAACTTTTCTCTCAAGATGCTTGCACTCTGTCATACATCCCCATTGACATGGCACATCCAGTGAAACATGCTAGCTTCATTTCTTTCAAGCCTATGCATGTCCTTGGCAGTCACAGCCCATGTTTCACTGCTGGCTAGCATGGCTTTTTGCACACTGGCATCATACAATCTGCCTTTTCACTCTGAACTTTGCCCATCCTATTCTTATTCTTGGAGCATCCACCTCCACTACTGACTTGGTCACCTAGGTAATGGAAGCTATTAACTACTTCCAGCTATCTCCAATGGCAACTGATGGAGTCTATTTTCTGTATGTTTTTAGTGTTAATTGTTCCTATGCACCTTCCATACACAAAAACTAGTTTCCCAGTTAACCTTCCTTAGATATTGCTGCATCTCTTATGTGTGCATATCTTACACTGGGTACATCTTATGGAGTTTCTACCAACACCTATCCTACAGATCGAGCAGGGCCTAACCTGAAGGCATTTGTGATTTGTCTGCTTTCCAACTTAATAAGACTTTGGTTTTTGCTAGGTTAACACTAAGACCATTTGATTCCAGACTTTGCTTCCACACCCAAAATTTCTTCTCTAGCTCTTGTAGTGATTCAACTATAAGAACAAGGTCTTCAGCAGAGAGGAGCTCCCAGGGGCAGCCCATCTTAAATTCTTCTGTTATTGCCTGGAGAACTATGATGAACAAGAGGGGGCTGAGGACTGATCCTTGGTGAACCACTACTTGTACCCTGAATTCTTCACTATACTCATTGCTAACCTTCACCTTACAGGCAGCATCCCTGTACATGGCTTGTAAAACTCTCACCAGCCACTCATCTAACCCTAGCTTCTGCATTGACAACCAGATAATGGAGTGGGGACTCTGTCAAAGCTTTCTCTATGTCAATAAAGGTTAGGTACAGGGACTTATTTTTGGCTAGATACCTCCTGCCTAACCAGAAATATAGCACCATCATACTGCTGCCTGGCACAAATCTGAACTGCATCTCATCTACACTAGCTATCTCCCTAATTAATTGAGCTATGACCCTTTCTGTGACCTTCATTACCTGGTCCAGCAATTTGATGCCTCTGTAATTATTCCTGTCTAAGGCATCACCTTTACTTTTGTAGCAGTTGACTATAGTGCTGCCATGCCAATCGTTGGTATGACTCCCTCATGGACAACTTGATTAATTATATGGGTGACTAGGCTATATCCTACTCTACCAGATATCTTAAGCTTCTCAGCAGTGATTCCTGATGGGCCGGGAGCTTCCCCTGTCTTCATGTCCTTAATTGCTTTATCTACTTAGCTACTGTTGATTCGGATGGCAGGTCCCTCAGTTGGGTCAACGTTTGATAGACTCTCCTTGTCCCATTCATTCTCCACATTTAGCAGCCTTTCATAATGGCATTTCCAAACCTCTTTCTTTGCAAAATCATTAAATGCAAGTGAACCATCTGTTTTGCAATCCAAAACACTTCAAATCTCTGGTCTTCACATTGTAGAACATTGGCAAACATCTTCTTTTCTGCTACATCCCTGTCTAAATATGCCTGCTTCCTAGCTTCCCTTCTGGTTGTCTGATACAATTCCCTGCTACCCTCACACTTCTTGCCCTTCCATGCCTGTTTCTTTGCTCTAACGGTCTTGTCTACAGCATTGTTCCACCACCATGTCAACCTCAGTCTGGGTGGAACTTTGCAACAGCCACAGATTTGGTCTGTGGAACTCATCAAGCTATCCTGTAGGAATTCCCAGTCACCCTCTATATTATAAGTTTGCAGTTCCTCCTCCTTCTTGTCAAATTTCTCAATTAGAATGTCCCTAAATCTCTGACCATAGAGAGAATCCTCAAGCTTCCAGATCCTTCCTTTCCAAATCAGTCTTCTTGGCACCGTTCTGACCTGAAGTCTAAAGTCATTAATGACTAGACTATGCTGGGGGCTACATTCTTCACTTAAGTACTCTATCACACACTCTGGTTACCTCTATGATCATATCAACCCATTTCTCAGCAATAAGTATGCCCTTGCCACCTACTCCATCACCGTTATCTTCCCAGAAAGTTTTATACCTATGTGTCTTGCCTGTGAGGAAACTAGCTGAAGCTCCCCTCCACCTTACCTCTTGAATGCAACATGCATCAACACACCTCATTTCAAGCATCTCAACAATCTTGCCAGACCTACACTTCCAGCAAATAATTCATTCTGTTTACAATAATATAGAACTCATGAAATTACATCAGTGTTGAAACTGAATAACATAATGTATAAAAATATTTAATCTACAATCAATTCACATTGAGAAAAAGCATGAGTTAGCAACAATCAAATAAAAATTTTGTCAAGATTGAAATTGCATCAAGAAAATATTTAATTTGAAATGAATTCACATTGCAAAAAAAAAAATACATAAATTAAGAATAATCAAATAATACTTATTTCTATCTTATAGCTTATAAGCTGTTATTTTTTACATGCAAAGAATACAAGGGTAAATTATAAAAAAAGAGACTGACTGTAAACAAAGATTTCTTTTATTGGTAAACATATTTTCCTTCTTTTGTCTATTAAATCTATCAAAGAATAACACACACAAAAGCACACATTTTAACCCTAAATGTATTTATAAATCTTCCCTGTCAGACATAGTATAAGATCTAAAAATTATAGCATAAAAGTAGAAAATTGTAAAAACACAAATAATTTTCCACAATAATTCCAATGTTTTAATGGGAATATTTCAAAGGCAACTCAGGATAATGGGTGCTTGCAGCCTATGTCGATGTATTTTGAATGACTTCTTGTCATTTATCAAGTAGCTTTTTGATTCCTCTTGAGTAAAATTCAGCTGACTTTGATATGAAGAAGCTTTCCCCATACATTCTCACCTGATCTTCTTGAGAAATTTTTTTCCCCATCAGACCATTTTGTAGAGATCAAAAATGATGGAAATCAATTGGTGCAAAGTCTGGTGAATATAGTGGATGGAGTAGAACGGACCAGCGCAAATCCAATATTTCATCCTGCATTATATATAAGGTGATTAAAATCAAAATAAGCAACAAGGATATCCAGAAGTAATGCCGTACGATCGTTTCATGTGACTCCATTTAATTGAAAAATGTAAACATTACATCAAATATAAAATGTAGACCATTTCTGAGAGAATTACTAAGTTATCATCAGATATTGATAGTTTTAATTCCCATTCATACTACTATAATGTTGCTTTGTCTAAAGCGGGACATGACCAGAAAATTTTAGTGATTTGACTAATTTAGATGCTTTTTTTATCCTTAAGATATATAAATACGGGTATCTTCACTTCATCCCAAGCTTAAAATACAATTATTGGCACCTATAAAACTTATAAATTTATGCTGCTTAAATTAAAATTTAACTTTTATAGCATATTTTTGATCTCTCACCTTAATGTATAATCTTCCTGTGAAAACTAAAATTTTAACTTTATCCATTGATGGTATATGGTTTTACTTAAATTTTTCCATATCACATTTGCTATTGCTGTTAGTTTAGTGTGTAATTTACTTAACTTTAATGAATAGGATGTTTGGAATTTTTTAATAGCTTTTTTTAAATCTTTTTAAATTTTAAGTTTTATTCGATGACTGACCCTAAATGTTTCATGTTATTTTATTGTTGTTGTAGTATTATTATTATTTATGGGTGATTTAAATAAATCTAATCCTTGTTCCATTATTATTCTGTACTTAGCCTATATTAGTTAATACCGGTTCCTGATAATTTAAGATAGTGCAATCTAATCAAATTAGTACATAATTACCATGTTCTCTAATAATAGTTTAGTTTACCATTATATACTATGTTAATTCCAATTGTTCAATTTATCAGTTTCTTAAACCTTGATGAGCCCATCATTATATACCATGTAAATCCAATGTATCAATTCTTTATATTAACTGTATAATAAATTTGTTTTTTATGTGTCCTTTTAATGATATTAGATATACAAGCTTAATTTTAAAATTTTAGTCCAATATATATATGAGAACATGGATGTTACGTAAGTAAAACGTTAATGTTCGAAACTGCAGCAGTCCATAGTTAATTCTTTATTCTGTATATTTCTCATTTTGTCCTGTTCTGACGTTTTGCGAAATTTTTCTGGAGAACATTATTTTTCTTTGTGGTTGGGTCGTTGATGACCTCTTTCTAGCATATTGGATATTCACCTAGTGGTCATCCCTTATACACGTATAATACAATATTTTCTGAATTTTCAAATTTTTTATATGCGAGGCCACTTGGTTTTAAATTGAATTAATATTCAATTTATCATCCTATCTTTATAAATATATATATATATATTAATATATATATATATGAGCAACACACACATACACACAAGCATGTATGTACACCAATTGCATACATATTTTTTGTACGCAAACATGTTCGGATGTGTGTGTTTGTGTGTTGCCCATATATCAACAAAACACATACACACATCTTGCGTTACATATATATATACGGATAAATACGGATAAATGATTTAAAATAAATATATTTTGGAAATGGTGATTTACGGTACAATACCTAGAAACATGAAAATCAGACCACATGGGTTTGTTTACATCAATTCGGCAGTTTCCATAAAAAGTGTTTGGAAAGAACGCGAAAGAGATAGAGAGAGCACGCTCTCCCTCTCTATCTCTCTCCCTCCCTTATACACATGCTAGTTATCTCTCTTTCTTTCTTTCTCTCTCTCCCTGTCTCACACACACAGCAACATTACACAAACACACATGCTGCTCTCTCACACTAACAAAAGAACTTCACATACACACCACACTTTCT
>NC_068989.1:31378204-31385554 GCF_001194135.2 Octopus bimaculoides | reverse complement strand
TCTAATTCTTGAATTTGTTGTAATTGGAATTCACTTAGATATTCCTTTGCCTGTTTTGTTACTGAGTAAGATGCTTTCTTGCTTTCATGTTTTGAGACAAGTTTATTATTATTATTATTATTATTATTATTATTATAATTGCCTTTGCACAGCTTCTAATGCTGGAGATGTACTACATTGTCAGCTGTACACTACCAGTGAACTAAGGTAACACCTCTTATTTTTTGAGCACCTTCGGAGTATTCAAGCGGTTCCAAGCAGTGCTGTTTTTTGCAAGTGCTCCACCTTTATTGCAGCTCCTATTTGTTCCACGTACTTCTCGAGATTTTTGCTCACTGTTCTCAGGGCTCCGACAATTATTGGTACTACTGCTACCTTTTTTATCAACCACAACTGCTTAACTTCCCAAGCTAACCTTTCTCTCATCCTTATCGCATTCCTTGTTGTCAGCTGGGCATGCTATATGTATGATCCATTTTTTCAGCTGGGCATGCTATATCTATGATCCTGTTATCAGCTGGGCATGCTATATACATGATTCATTATTATTATTATTATTTTATGTTTGACTTTTGCTTTACATTTGTACAAGTTGGCTCCAAGTCTCACCCATAGCCCTCAAGAGACAACAAGTTAGAAGTTCATGTTGGTGTTATGCCTAGAGTGCCATATATTTGGTTTGCACATTGTGTTGTTCTAGAGAATGTTTAAGAAACTATAAGAAAATTATGTGTTTGTTTTAAAACTTGAGATTACATAGAAAGTATTTTGCGTAGAACATGGGCAGTTCTCATGAGCACTATCTTTTGAATTTATGCCATTTTGGGGTTTCCTGGTATCTGAGCTAGGTAGCAATCAGCCCCTTTTGCTATCATTCCTAGGGCACCTATCAAAACAGGTATTGTTTTAGTCTTCAGGTTCCACATTTTGCTAATTTCTATTCCAAGATCTTTATACTTGCTCAGTTTTTGGTAGGTTTTGACAGATACGTTTATATTGATTGGGACAGTCATATCAATGAGGAGGCATGATTTTTGTCTGAAGTCTTTCAATATGATGTCTGGCCTACTTGCATCTATCTTCCTGTCAGTTTGAATGGTGAAGTTCCAGAGAAGTGAGATGTGATCATTTTCAAGCACTGGAGGTGGTTTGTGTTCCCACCAGTTTTTATTATGGGACAAGTCCAGGTTTTTGCAAATTACCCAGTGAATATATTGTGCAGCTGTATCATGCCCGTTGAGATACTCTGTAGGTGCAAGGAGACTGCACTTGGAGACAACATGATCAATGGTTTCATTTTGTTGTTGACATACATAATATGTTGGGAAGCTGCCATTCTTTAATATGTTGGCCTGATAGTTCCTTGTAGGTAGGCATTGATCTTGGGCTGCTAGGATAAACCCTTCTGTTTCATATTTTAAGCCAGAAGCCATTAGCCATTGATGGGTAAGGGCTTTGTCAACATCGGCATTATTCGCTCTCTTTGGGTATTTGCCATTGAGAAGTTTTTCTTGCCATTTATCAGTCAGAATATCTGAGACAGCAGTTTTAGCATGGGTTTTCATGCGCTTAGCTTTTCTGCGCTTGTTTCTTGTATGTTTAATTCCGGAATTTGTTGTATTTGGAATTCACTTGGATATTTTTTTGCCTGTTTTGTTACTGAGTATGATGATTTCTTGTTTTCATGTTTTGAGACAAGTTTTAACATTCAGTCCTCAGAGGTTTTCAGGTAGGTGTCTAAGCCAATTGTAGCAATCTTCTTTGTTAATGCCAGTTGTAAAAGTCCATGGCCTCTCTCTTTTCTTAGCAGATAAAGTTGTTCTATATCTGCCTTAGGGTGGTGCATTCTATGCATTGTCAACAGTTTTCGTATTTTTCTGTCAAAATTACATATTTCAGAAATTGACCGATTAATGATATTGAAACTGTAAGTCACAACTGGTATGGCTAAAGCATTGATCGCTTCGATCCTGTTTCTTGCATTCAGCTCTGTTTTAAGTATTGCTCTCACCCATGATAACATTCTCTCCTGATCCTTTCCCTCATCACTGAATGCCTGATTCCGTCCCCTTCAAGTACCCCTAGGTATTTGTAGCTCTCCGCTGGTTCTAATTCTTTTATGACATTCTGCTGGTCAAAGTTAACGTTAGATGTTTCTGTCATTTTCCCTTTGATAAAGGTAACTTTTGCACATTTATCGAGGCCAAATTGCATTCTGATGTCATCACTGAACTGTTTAACAATCGCTAGTAAGCCCTTGAGTAGTTGGTTATTTTTTGCAAAGAGCTTTAAATCATCCATGTAAATGAGATGATTTATATTTTTATCAAACATTTTATAACCGTACTGTGCATCATTGAGCAATTTTGAAAGAGGTATTAAAGTTAGACAAAAGAGGAGTGGTGATAGTGAGTCGCCCTGGAAAATGCCATATGAAATTTTCACATGTCCAGCATTTAGAGATGATGATTATTATTATTATTATTATTATTATTATTATTATTATTATTATTATTATTATTGTTCTTGTTGTTATTATTTGGTTTGACTCAGGTTCGGTCTTATTCCTGGTAGGATCTATGCGGGTAGTGAGTTACTACCTGTAACTTTAGGTATCCACAAGTTTTCAGTAGTCTTTCAAGTGCTTAGAACCCTCCTGATAATCCTAGCTGTCCCTAAGAGACAAACTTTCTGTAGAAGCTCTACAGGGTATTCTATTCCAATCTCCTTCAGCCATTTGTTTATATCATTGTTTATATCATTCCCAATGCACCAATCATTATAGGCACAACCTTTACAGTTCTCATTCTCCAAATTTTTCCTATTTCAAATTTTAAGGGATCGTATTTTTTTTTTCTTCCGTTTTCTTTTCAATCCTGGAATCAAATAGGCATGATGGGTTGATTAGTAAGCAACTTTGCTTGTCCTTATCTATAATTCTTATGTCTGGTCTATTATTTTTTAACTTCTTGTCTGTTTGGATAGGAAAGTACCACAAAATCTTACATTTTTCCAATTCAAGTACTCTTTTGACTCAATGATTGTACCATGTGTTTCCAGCTTCAAATCCCCACTTCTGGCAAAATTTCCAGGGTAAAACTTTTACAACCTGGTCGTGCTTCCGTTTCTTATATTCTTCCTGTGCCAACTTGAGGCATTCTGTCACAGTGTGTGCCACTGTCTCATTCCAAGTTCCACAAGCTCTACATTTTTCTGACACATTCTCTCCATATATATATTTTTTCTCAAGCTGCTTGTTTTTATTGCTTGATCTTGGGTTGCTACAATTAGGCTCTCTGTTTCTTTCTTAAATTGCCCCTTTTCTAACCAAACTCAGGATTTTGTTCCACATACATCTTCAATCACTCTCCAAAATTGACCATGCATATGTTTCTCTTCAATCTGTCTGACATGCTCTCTTTGTATTTCATTCTTGTCCTTTTCTTCCATTATGCAGAGAAGTTTCAGGTGCAGAAACAAGGATTAGAATCAAAGGGCCTTAGAGTCAACCTAGCTAAAACCAAAGTCCTACTAAGTAAGAAGGTAGAGAAAACACAAACCCCTTTAGGTAGATGGCCCTGCTCAATCTATAGAAAAGGCGTAGGTAGAAACTCTATAAGATGTACCCAGTGCAAGCTATGGACACATAAGAGGTGCAGCAATATCAAAGGAAGGTTAACTAGGAAGTTAGTTTTTGTATGTGGCAGATGTTCAGGAGCAATAAACACTGAAAATGTGCAGAAAACAACTTCCACCACATTCCAGGAAGAAAAACTAGAAGTAGTTGATAGCTTCTGTTATCTAGGTGACCAAGTTAGTAGTGGGGGAGGGTGCACTGAAAATCTAGCTGCTAGAATAAGAATAGCCTGGGCAAAGTTCAGAGAGCTCTTACTTCAGCTGGTGACAAAGGGCTTCTCACTCAGAGTAAAAGGCAGACTGTATGACGCATGTGTACGAACAGCCATGCTACATGGCAGCGAAACATGGGTCGTGACTGCTGAGGACATGCTTAAGCTCACAAGGAATGAAGCCAGTATGCTCTGATGGATGTGTAATGTCAGTGTGCATACTCGACAGAGTGTAAGTACCTTGAGAGAAAAGTTGAACTTATGAAGTATCAGTTGTGGTGTGCAAGAGAGACGATTATGCTGGTATTGACATGTGGCGAGAATGGATGAGGATAGCTGTGTGAAAAAGTGCCACACCTTAGCAGTTGAGGGAACCTGTGGAAGAGGTAGACCCAGGAAGACCTGAGATGAGGTGGTGAAGCACGGCCTTCAAACATTAGGCCTCACCAAGGCAACAACTTCTGACCGAGACCTTTGGAAATATGCTGTACGTGAGAAAACCCAGCAAGCCAAGTGAGACCATAACTCGTGGCTTCTGCCAGATGTGTAACCAGCCAACTTATGTGTACCTTTCCTTCATTGGACACTAAACTCTGCTTGCAAAGACCTGTTTAGGCAAGTGAAATCGAAATCGAATCAAATTCAACAACTGGCACCTGTGCCAGTGGAGCGCTAAGAGCACCATCCGAGTGTGATCATGGCCAGAGCAACTGTCTGGCTTCTGTGCCGGTGGCACGTAAAAAGCACCATTTGAGTGTGATTGTTACCAGCCTCACCTTACTGGCACTTGTGCCAGTGGTGTGTGAAAAAATATTCGAGCGAGGTTGTTGCCAGTGCCGCTGGACTGGCTCCTGTGCAGGTAGCACATAAAAAACACCATTTGAGTGTGGCTGTCACCAGTACCACCTGACTGGCCTTCATGCTGGTGGCACGTAAAAGCACCTACGACACTCTCAGAGTGGTTGGTGTTAGGAAGGGCATCCAACTGTAGAAACTCAGCCAGATCAGATTGGAGCCTGGTGCAGCCATCTGGTCCACCAGTCCTCAGTCAAATCGTCCAACCCATGCTAGCATGGAATGCGAACGTCAAACGATGATGATGATGCACCTCACTACTTGGTCTTTATTCACTGTCTTTAGTAGTTTTCCTGTGCTGCTCTGTAAATACTCTACTAGGCTTTTTCTTTCCATCTGTACACATTCTTCTACTGCTATTAAGACTCTTCCACTCTGGGCTTTCCTCAAGTACAGCTAGTTGTTATCAGCTTTTGGATGTACATTGTCAACAGCCTTTTAGTTCTTCAGTCAAATTTCTTAATATCATTTTTGGTCCAGTTTATAATACCATATGTGATTATAACTCCATATGTGATTAAGGGTGCTGCTCTTGAATTTATTGCTTCAATAGGATTTTTTGAATTCAGCTTTGCCTGCAATAATTTTCTCACTCTCCTTGTGTACTTCCTATTGGTAATTTGTTTCATTTCTACATTTTTTATTTTGTCTGCTTCCAGTGTTTCCAAGTACTTATACCACTGTCCTTTCTCAACTGCTCTCATTGTTTGCTCATTTGGCATTTCAATTCCCTGGCTTCTTTCAAATCTTCCTTGTTTCATTTTCAGAATAGTGCATTTCTCTACCCCAAGTTACATATCTACATCATTTGAGAAAATGGGGATAGTATGTACTCGACTTTCAATCTGTTTCTCATGTTTTGCATAAACCTTTATATCATCCATGAAAAGGAAATGATTTATCTGACCATTTCCTTTTCCCAAATCGGAAGCTATTTTAACTTTTTGTAGTATCATAGTAAGTGGCATCATGACCAATACAAACAGTAATGAAGATAAGCTTTCACTTTGAAATATTCTACGTCTGATGTTCACTCTTCTGAGTCTTTGTTTTCCCCCGATCAATTCTGTATTCCAATGTTTCATACTTTCATTGAGCATCTTCTCCATATTTTTTGCTATTCCAAACAAGCTCATTATTTTACTTATCTAACTGTGTGATACCATATCACCTTGTACTCCATCCGGGCCTGGTCCTTAAAATATCATTTACTTTGCCTGTGGCTCTCCTCATTTTTTCTCTGTCCATATATCTTACATTTGGTAGTACTTCATCGTTCCCATCAGACATTTTACCTTGCATCATTTCTAAAATCGCCTTCTCTTCATCATTCAAATCTTGTGCAGTGCTTACTGTCACTTATCCAACTAGATCGTCTTCATTAGTTACTTTATCAGTATTCTCTGGTACTCTGCAATTTCCCTCTTTTTCATATTCTTCATCTTTCACCCCTTTTTTACCACTTTCTGCTACCCTGGTTCACTCACCTTCTGCTCTTTTTTTATGTTTCTCTGGATTTTTTCAATCTCTACTCTCATAATCTAGTTGTTCTTATGGATTGCTCTTGCTTGGTCTATCAGTAGCTGGGCAGATACTTCAAAACCTCCTTTTTCCTCCCATATTCTCTTCATTCGATTCAGGAGGCTACTTTTATTTGGCTCATTTCCCAGCCAGTATTCTATTACTGTTTTGTTTACATCTTTTTCCCATTTCATTCTTTTTCTTTTGCACTTTTGACTGCAATTTTGATCCTGATCAATAGCTTGATGACAATCTGCTGGAGCTTGATTAGATACTCCCTGCCTGCTGAATGTGACACCTTCACTGTTAGCAGTTCCAGTCCTGTTAGTGCAGTTGTGGTTATTATTTAATTTTGACATCACTCAATTAGAGTGATTTGTAAGTTCGTGCAATCACCTGTATTTTTATTGTGACACCATCACTAGGTAGGTTGCTAGCTAAGGCTCTGAGAGTCCACACCTATCCTTGTATGCACTGTTTTTAGTGCCAATTTCATTCATTCCATTGTTTTATACTTTTGTATTAAACATTTTCATTCCTGAGAATTTTGGTGTTGAGGTGACACAACCGTTGGTGTTTTTATTGAGACACCTTCTCTAGAGGGATTGCCAACCAAGGATAAAGGGGCCCCTCCTCCCATAAGACAGGCTTAACCCTACCAGATGCCAACCGGGTATTTCTAGGTCTCGGAGTGGGCTTACACATACTACACTTTGCCCAACGATAACCTGAAGGTAGTTGTGGTTAAGGGTAACCTTGTTCTTCCCATGTTGTGTTGCCACAACTGGATGTAGTTTCATACCATACCCAGAGCGTGTTCATCATCATCATCATCATCGTTTAACGTCCGCTTTCCATGCTAACATGGGTTGGACGATTTGACTGAGGACTGGTGAACCACATGGCTACACCAGGCTCTAATCTGATTTGGCAGAGTTTCTACAGCTGAATGCCCTTCCTAACACCAACCACTCTGAGAGTGTTGTGGGTGCTTTTACGTGCCACCGGCACGAAGGCCAATCAGGTGGTACTGGCAACGGCCACACTCAAAATGGTGTATTTTACGTCCCACCTGCACAGGAGCCAGTCCAGCGGCACTGGCAACGATCTCGCTCGAATGACTTTT
>NC_068989.1:31375435-31377983 GCF_001194135.2 Octopus bimaculoides | reverse complement strand
TTTTACTTGCCTCAACAGGTCTTCGCAAGCGGAGTTTAGTGTCCAATGAAGGAAAGGTATGCATAAGTAGGCTGGCTACATCCCTGGCAGAGGCCCTGGATTTTGGTCTCACTTGGCTTGCCGGGTCTTCTCACGCACAGCATATACTTCCAAAGGTCTCGGTCAGAAGTCATTGCCTCGGTGAGGCCTAATATTCGGAGGTTGTGCTTCACCACCTCATCCCAGGTCTTCCTGGGCCTACCTCTTCCACAGGTTCCCTCAACCGCAAAGGTGTGGCACTTTTTCACACATCTATCCTTATCCATTCTTGCCACATAACCATACCAGTGCAATCGTCTCTCTTGCACACCACAACTGATGCTTCTTAGGTTCAACTTTTCTCTCAAGGTACTTACACTCTGTCGAGTATGCACACTGACATTACACATCCATCAGAGCATACTGACTTCATTCCTTGTGAGCTTAAGCATGTCCTCAGCAGTCCCAGCCCATGTTTCACTGCCATGTAGCATGGCAGTTTATACACATGCGTCATACAGTCTGCCTTTTACTCTGAGAGAGAGAGAGGCCCTTTGTCACCAGCAGAGGTAAGAGCTCTCTGAACTTTGCCCAGGCTATTCTTATTCTAGCAGCTACACTTTCAACGCACCCTCCCCCACTACTAACTTGGTCACCTAGATAGCGGGAGCAATCAACTACGTCTAGTTTTTCTCCCTGGAATGTGGTGGAAGTTGTTTTCTGCACATTTTCAATGTTTATTGCTCCTGAACATCTGCCACATACAAAAACTAACTTCCTAGTTAACCTTCCTTTGATATTGCTGCACCTCTTATGTTTTAGCTAGATTGACTCTAAGGCCCTTTGATTCTAGTTCTTGCTTCCGCACCTGAAACTTCTCCTCTAGTTCTGATAGTGACTCAGCAATTAGTGCAAAGTCATCACCACAGAGGAGCTCCCAGGAGCATCCTGTCTTGAATTCGTCTGTTATCGTCTGGAGGACTATGATAAATAGTAGGGGGCTGAGGACAGAACCTTGGTGGACCCCTACTTCTACCTGGAATTCTTCACTGTGCTCATTGCCAACCCTCATCTTACTGACAGTGTCTCTGTACATGGCTCGCACAGCTCTCACTAACCATTCTTCTATCCCTAGTTTCCTCATTGACCACCAGATAAGGGATCGGAGGACCCTGTCAACGGCTTTCTCCATGTCAATGAAAGCCAGGTACAGAGGTATATCCTTGGCTAGGTATTTCTCCTGTAGCTGTCTTACCAGAAATATAGCGTCAGTGATGCTTTTCCCTGGCACGAACCCAAACAGTATCTCATCTAAACTGACTCGCTCCCTAATTAGTTGGGCTATGACCCTCTCTGTGACTTTCATTACCTGGTCCAACAACTTGATACTTCTTTAATTGTTTGTGTCTAGAGCGTCACCTTTACCTTTGTAGCAGTTGACTATGGTGCTGCTACACCAGTCATTGGGTATGACTCCTTTGTGTATCACCTGGTTAACAATACGGGTGACTAGGCTATAGCCGATACTGCCAGATATTTTGAGCATCTCTGCAGTGATTCCTGATGGGCCAGGGGCTTTCCCTCTCTTCATACTCTTAATTGCTTTATCTACCATGGTACTGTCAACTTGGATAGCTGGTCCCTCTGTTGGGTCAACGTTCGGCAGACTCTCTTTCTCCCATTCATTATTGAGCAATCTTTCATAGTTGCGTCTCCAAACATCTTTCTTTGAAGCCTCGTTTAGTGGAAGTGTACCATCACCCATGCGAACACATTTCTCTCCCACGACATCACAATTCTCTCTCACACACTGTCTTGCAACACGAAATACCTCAAGTCTTTGGTCCTCACGGCACAGAACATTGGCAAATTTGTTCTCATCTGCTTCCCCTCTGGCTAAATAAACCTGTCGCCTAGCTTCCCGTCTGGCAGTCTGATACAATTCCCTGCTACCACTGTTTTTCCAGTCCTTCCAAGCCTGTTTCTTTTGTCTAATAGCCCTGTCGACAACATTGTTCCACCACCACATTATTTTGGGTCGAGAGGGGACTTTGCACCATCCACAGATCTGGTCAGTGGCCCTCAGCAGGTTGTCCCGTAGAAACGTCCAGTTGTCTTCTACATCATGTGAAGCTACATGCCCTTCTATTTCGTCAAAGGCTTTGAGAAATAAGTCTCTAAATCTCTGTCCATTCGCAGGATCTTTGAGCTTCTAGACCCTTCTCCTCCATGCTGGTCGTCTTCTGGGCAACCACTTAGCCCTGATCCTGAAGTCACTAACTACTAGTCTATGTTGTGGGGTACATTCTTTGCCTGGGAAGGTTTTGACATTTATAAGCAGCCATCTTTCCCTAAGTCAATTTGGCTAGTGTGTCTGCCAGAACGGTAGGTGACGAGGTGACTGGCAGGTTTCCTGAAGTTAGTATTTCAGACCATAAGGTCATTTGCATCACAGAAATCCAACAGCCTGGTTCCCTCCTCATTGCGGGAACCAAAACCATAGCCTCCATGTACGCCATGGAAGCCCCCT
>NC_068989.1:31365471-31374649 GCF_001194135.2 Octopus bimaculoides | reverse complement strand
ACTGGTGGAGGGGGTGGGAGGGCGGAAGCACCACAGCCATTGCTGCAAAGGTATTTAGGTCAAGTGGGGGAATTGGGGTGCGCGCTAGTTTTGTAGTCCTGGCGAAGCAAGGGATTAATCGAAAGAGGGAGGAGAAGGGAGAGAGAGAGTGGGATCGAGAGAGACAGAGTAAAACAGAGAGGATTAGGCCAGAGCACGAGGGAGATACAGAAATATATTCTTTTGAGATTTCTGTGGCATAGACACAGTAAATATTGAATGGTAGAAATATAGAATTGAGAAATAAGAGTTTTCGGCCAGCTAAACCTAACACAAAATTATAGAAATAAGTGACTGTGTGATGAAAATTAAAACTGAATAACTTGAATAACTGAGTGAATTTGGCGACATCATTATGGACAACTGAAATGAATTTGACGACATTATAATGAGACGGACAGAATAGTGGAAGCACTAAGTAAGGTGTTATGAATCAGGGTATAAATAGGAAGGTATGAGCGAAGCTAGAAAGGCAGAGAAACTTATCTGGTCATGCTTCTGGGATCATATTTATTCGGCAGAGGTTCTAGGAATGAGTGACTGAATCGAGTGTGTGCGCTAGTTTTATAGTCCTGGTGAAGCAAGGGGTTAATTGAAAGAGGAAGGAGAAGAGAGAGAAAGAGAGTGGGATCAAGAGAGACAGAGTAAAGCAGAGAGGGTTAGGCCAGAGCACGAGGGAGATAAAGAGATATTCTTTTGGGATTTTTGTCGCATAGAGACAGTAAATACTGAATTATTATTCAATTATCTAGTTGGATAAGTGACAGTAAGTACTGCACAAGATTTGAATGATGAAGAGAAGGAGATTTTAGAAATGTTGCAAGGTAAAATGTCTGATGGAAACGATGAAGTACTACCAAATGTAAGATATATGGACAGAGAAAAAATGAGGAGAGCCTCAGGCATGTCTAGATATGCAACTATATGCATGAGAATACATACATAAAACATACATACCTACATACATATACACACACATACATGCAAACAAACAAAAATACCCTATTGTTGATGTTGAAATTCAAATGAAGGACCCTTGGATCTAGGTTAGAAACTGGTTCTTTCTCTTTGGTAAGAAATCTTGAAATAAACTGAATAACGACATACATGCATGCATGCATGCATACATACATACATACATACATACATACATACATACATACATACATACATACATACATACACGCATACATACATACATACATACACTCAATGCCCAGTTTGACATTGAAATATTTTATTTCTTCTCACAGATTTAGGGAAAAGTTTTGAAATTTTTCATATTCTAAAAAATTGCCCAATACCTTTTTCTCATCAGTGATAAGTTACTCAGAAAATTCAGTGAAATAGTTTTTATTTTTTCTTAAATCTATATTTCAAAATAAATAATGGTTCTTAATTCTTTGCTTTTCTTTAAAGCTTTTTTTTTTTGTTCTTCTTGAGCTAAAACTTTATTGTATTTTATTCAAATCAAAATATTTTTCCTATTTCAAATTTTAAAGTGTTTCTATAGTTTTAACCCTTTCTCTATTTATAAGGTCTATCAATTATTGATAATTCAAAGATATCATTATAATTAACTATCCTTGCCAATATGGAATATGCATATCAAATAGTGATAATGATGATGATGATGATGATATTATGTTGATTATGACGAGAATGATGAATATTATTATAATAATAATTATGATTTTAAACTGAAGAAATAATTGAAAATTTATGATGAATATATACTGAAACTTCACGTCAGTATTATGAATTAGAGAAAGTTTTAAGGCAATAAAATGTAGCAATGAACCTGTTTATAGTACTTATAAGTAACATTAAATATAAATATATTTAAATGTTTATTTAAACATTTTAGAAAATATATTTAAATGTTTATTTAAACATTTTAGAAAAATGTTCTTAGCACAAGTTCTTAGAAGGATAAAACAACTGCAAAATATGAAGTTAGAGCTTATCCAACTTTGAATATTAATTTTGCAGTGGATATTATACTTTTTTTATGACAAAGAAATACTATGTCATATCTACATTGCAACATTTTTTTTAAGTAGACACTACCTGTCCTCATTTAAATTGCATATACATGTTTTGTAGTATATGTAAAATCTGAAATAAGAAAGGAAACAAATAATGAAATATTTCATTTAATTTTAATATTTAAACAGCTTACACAAAACAGTCTTTTACAAACCAATAACTGTAATATAATTAACTTTGTCAAGGATCACTTCTGTTTCATAGGTCTCAATCTGATTCTTGACTTGAAGACTTGAATAAAAGTTTTCTGCACTTCTCCTGCTGTGGCTAAGACATTTCTCCCAATTTTAAAAATAAGTAAGACCCAAGAGAAATAACAATAAATTCATAGAAGTATTTAAGTGGATACCAGAAATGAAAACCCAGGGAAAAATTATCTGAAGAAATTTCTAAATATCAAACTATTTTACAATGTCAAGTTCATCAACATCTATGGCTGAAACAAAACAACCAAGCACTAATGATAGCACACAAACTGTGGGAACTTCTAGCAATTTTTAACCTGCCTTTGATTCTTTTGATACAAGTGATCATCATGGAGGCCATTATGATAGATCAAGAAGAGAGAGGACAAAAATATGAACCAAGAAACAAACTCAATGATTTTAATTAATATATTGACTTCACAAACTAGCCTATAACAATTGATAATTATTTCCTTCGGAATGTGGGGTTTACAAAGAGCAAAACAGATGTCTCTCAAATATTTATTTTGAGAAAATGATTAAGAATGGACAAATCCTGGTTAGTTTACATAATGAATAAAAGTTGTACGAGATCTGATCAATAAGTATCCGGACTCTTACTATAGTAACAAAGCTAAAGCATGAAGAGTGAAGCCGCTTGGCACAGGTTGACCTTGAACTTTGCTGTGCATGTGAACCAAGTTTAACATTCTAGCTTACATACACTGTTTACTGCAGTGCTTGGAAGGAAGATGTATAGCGTGTGATCATCGCATTGACCATGACAGAGAAAGTTGAGCAGAGAATCTGCATCAAATTTTGCCAAAAGCTTGGTGATACCTGCTCAGAGGCCTACGCAAAGGTTTCAAAAAGTTTTCATTGTTCTTGATACAATCAAGGAGATTTTGTGCAACTGAAACACAAGTGTCTTTTTGGTTAGCTGAAAGCAGGTTTGGCACAAACTTGGCAGACACATGTCTTGTACCCAAATCTTCAGTGATAATGGACTGAACCGAACCATAACTAATCTGCATATCCTCTGATAACTCACGGATGGTAATTCAATGATTTACCCTCACAGCTGCATGCATATCTGTGACGTTTTTCTCAGTTCTCCCAGACGACAATATCAACATTTCTTTGGCCATCTTGGAAACGTCTGAACCACTTGTACACTTGTGTGCAGCTCATACACTCCTCTCCATACACTTTCTGCAACTTTGCATAGGCCTCTGTGCAGGTATCACCATGACAACTTTCTCTGTCATGGTCAGTATGATGATCACGTTACACACCTTCCTTCCAAGTACTGCTGTAAAAACAGTGAAAGTGAGCTAGAACGTTAAAACTTAGTGCACATGCACAGCAGAGCTCAATGTCAATCTTTGCCTAGCAGCTTCACTCTGCATGCTTTAGTTTCATTACTATGGCAACAGTCCAGATTCTTATTGATCATACCTCATATACACTGTTTTGTTTGCAAACTTTTTTCTAGGGATGATGAGATTATCTGACTTACAAGGAATTGTATGTTCCACTCCTTAATGTAAATTTACTCCATATATATGTATTTCTATTCAAGGATATTTACCACCACTAAAGAATCATGCATTTTAAAAAATGCCAAGCATCACTGAGAACAGGTAAGCTTTCTAAGTTGGTGAATATACTCAGGACTCATGAAGATATCATAGAACATAAGAGGGCAATGTTGTACTATCTAACAAGAAAGAGAAAATAAAACACTGTGGATCATAAAATAAAGAATAGGTCACAAAGAAAAGCACACATAGTGCTATTTTTAAGTACTGGAAAAGTTTGTAGCTCTTACAATGCATTTAAGTTAAGAGAAAAAGTGAAGATCAGTCAAATCATGAGAACTTTTTAGGGACCATTAGACTTATTGCAGATATTGATTCATTTTTACATGAACATCTCAAGAAATGTAAGAATGAAAAAGAAATACTACTCACAAATCCCAAATTGTCGATGATGAATTGATAGAAATCTTGGAAGAATATGTGTATGATAAAACTGTAAATTAAATTAGCAACCAAGATACCAAATACTACTCTATTATTGTTGGCTCTATACCTGATCTGACATGTTCACTAGCTGGTAATTGTGGTTTTGATACTGTTATAATGGAAAACCTAGTGAGAAGATTTTTAACATTTTACTGAAAAACATTCATCCATGACTTAGCACAACAAAATACAAGTCCTAAGTAAATGTAAGCTTTCACTTGAAAGTACCCATGGTCAGTCCTATGATTATGGATCTAATGTGGTCTTTGAGAAAAGGGCTATCAGTGCTCTTTAAAAGTTTAGCAGGTATACACCATGTGCAGTTCATTCACTCAACCTTGTTGGAGAAAAGCAATGTCTTCTATACCTGAATTTTTAAAATATTTTAGCATTTGAATATGTTGACTTAGGTGGTGATATTGCTAAAGAAATTTCCTCAAAGTATTCCATGTGTATCTTTAAGGATAATCATGAACATCACATACCCCAATTGGAATTATGTTGTTTGTATACAAAATGTCTTAACCATCATCAAATCATTTGTTGGGATACTGGTACACATTCTTCAAATGAAGGATTTTATTTCAGTTTTTTTTTAGACAACCAATAGAGTTTTATCTTTGGAAACATGGGATTGAGAATAAGTAGGCAAAATTGGTTAAGGAATCTGCTCAGCAGATAACATACAATTCCCTGATAACTCACTATAGATTTTAGTGGAATTTATCTTTATAAATTTTGAAGAGACTGTACATACAGGGGTTGGACAAAATAATGGAAACACCTTAAAATTTCAAACAAATTTATTTTAATATGGGATAGGATCACCTTTAGCAGTAATTACAGCATGAATTCAACAAGGTATGGACTCGTACAAAGTTTGAATTGTTTCCAAAGGTATTTTTGTCCATTCTTCAGCTAAAACAGTCTCCAGTTCTTGTAGTGATGGTGGTGGAGAATATATCGACTCCTTACTTGTTTTTCTAAAATGCACCATAAACGTTCAATAATATTGAGATCTGGGGACTGCAGTGGCCAGATAAGATGTTCCACTTCACTAGAATGTTCCTCATGCCATTCAGTAACAACTTTAGCTGTCTGAATTGGTGCATTATCATCCTGGAAGATTGTGTTTCCCTCTGGAAACAGTTCCACAACTATAGGATGAATTTGATCAGATAAGATGCTTAAATAGTCTTGACTATTAATTCTGCCATGAAGGGAAACCATTGGGCCAGCAGATTTCCAAGATATAGCCCCCAGATCATCACAGATCCTCCTCCATGTTTAACACTTGGAAGAAGGCAGTCTGGGTCAAATGCTTCTTTTGGCTGTCTCCACGCATATACTCGGCCAGTGGTCAGAAATGAGGTAAACGATGACTTGTCCGAGAAAATAATATTCTTCCATTGCTCTAGGGACCACTCTAAACGCTTTGCAATGTTTGTTTTTGAAAGAAGTGGTTTTCTGATTGCAGCCTTCCTGTGAAATCCAGCTTTGAGCAGCTCTTGGCAAACAGTTTTTGTGGAAACTGAGTTCTCAAGGTGGTCATTAAGCTCTACAGTAATTTTGGAAGCTGTACTTTTGTGATCCTTTCTAACAATTCCGTAAGAGTCCAATGGTCCCTGTCTGAAAGTTATGGTTTTCTTCCAGAGTTTTGTTTCAACAAGGAGGTTTTTCCCTCTTTCTCAAAGGCTGTCATTACTTTTGAGATAGTACTTCTTGATACACCAAACATTTCTGCTGTTTTCGTTAGGCTAGTACCTGCCATACAAGCACCAACAATTTGACCTCTTTGAAAGTCTGACAGATCTGTCATTTTAATGAATTTTAATTATCTTTTTCTGATGATATCTGAAAAGAAACAGCAATTTTAGCAAAACATATTAAGCAACACTAATAATAAGTAAAAAAACATAAAAATAAACAAGCTTTTGACAGTTTTATGGATATTTCAAAATTATGATGCTAAGTGTTTCCATTATTTTGTCCAACCCATGTATGTGGTAGCCTACTTTAACATTGATTCAGCTGTCTATTCATTCATCATGAAATGATCCCTGTTCCTTTTCAGGATTTGTGTTAGCTTTCTTTCAGTTACCAGAATTGAATCTTTTTTTCAACATCCAGTAGCTACCATCTCCAACAAAGTTTGCCCAATTTCCCTGAATATTCCTGCTTGACCATCACTACTGATGTTTTTGCCTTTATTTGTTGGCTATCTGACGATACTGGTATCACTCTTCAGAGTTTTTAGTATCATCGTTTTTTCACTTCTGATGTTCAATTTTGGCAGATTTGACTTTCCCAGAGCATAACTTATCATTTTGTGTCTTAAGTATTTTGAAAGTTACCTCCTTAACTATGGCAATCACATCTAAGTATAGATCTCATTTGACGGTTGATAGAAATTTGAAATCTTTTTTTTAAACACTTTTCTCAGAGGTATTTGACTGAATATGCTAATGTTAACCAATGTTTTCACAAGTGAATGACGAAGCTTGTATTGCAAGCATTAATATTTCAAACCGCTATAGTTTTCATATTTGATATGCATTGACTCAATCAAATTTTTGTTTTCTATGGTTTGTCTAATATTGCTGGATTCTATTTCTATCCACATCTAATATTATTTGGTATAAGAATTATTTTTTCAGTTTGAGAATTCAGTAATTAGGATGGATTCTTTCCCTAACAGTATTCTAGGCATGTACAATGAAATGAAAACAAACTGCACCTGTGATTTGAACCAATCATTCAGTTCAAGATACCAAGAATAGATACCCGAAAAAGGTCAGAGGGTACAATGATATGATTGCAGGATCAAAGTTCTGAATAAATTATGACAATTCCTAATCTTAGAATATCAGACAAAGATTGAAGGAGTTTGTTTGAAATATTTACTGCGTATATTTTACTTTAAGTTATGACTCTTTATATATTATTATAACTTCAGTTAATTACGATTCATGTTGCAATGATTCTAGCTGTCATAATAAAGGACTTAACTACCAGTAACTCTGTGTGTGCGTGTGTTTTGCTTCTTGTCTTTTTGTATAACCTTTTTTATCCATTTTGTCTTTCATCTTGATCATTGCTTATCAATTTATGCTTTCAGACAGTAAATATGCTTTTTCTCTTGGAAAAACCCACCTAACCAGTATTTATTCAATTTTATATACAAAATTTAGTCCTACATGCTGTTTGCCAGATCTATAATCAAGAATATTTAAATCATAATTAAACTCATTATTTTTGTTTTCAGATGCAGTGTATCTAGGATTACATTATTATAAGTGTTCATTTTTTGAGATGTTCAAGTGTGATTTGAGGGTGATTTGATTGCTCTATCTAGTAGGCCAAGTGGGCCAATTAGAGATCATTTCACTACCTTATAGTATTAATGTGTGTTATCCAAAATTATAGTATTATTCAGGGAATTCATTTACTTCCAGATTCCACTACTGTCAAAGAAAACTCACAAGTTCAAGGAGCGACAGAATTATTTCCTTCACACTCTTGTGGTATAGTGAAGTTTCATGCAATATAACAGTTTATGAGGGTAAGTATGTTCTACACATACATTAGTGTTTCAAGTGGTCAAATCAGTGAAGTGTTGAACAAACAATCAAAAGTTTGATGGCTCATATTTCCTCACTGCTGTTGTATCCATCATCAATATGCTTAATTCTTTCTTGCCCTGCAAAAACAGTTTAAAACTAAAGGATCAAGAACAATAAATTTTAAGCTTTTTCATTAGAAAAAAAAGCAAAGGCCAACCACATCAGTACTTCTTTTCAGATCAAAATTTTCAATTGTTTCAGTCATATTTGTGTTTATAATGGAATGTGAAGCAGTCCAGATAAAAGTCATCCCACACAAATATGTACAGCCTACTACATTTGTTGCTATAATCATTATCAAAAGCTTAGGCAATCAAATTTAAGTATCCTCCTCAGATTCACAGCCTACCACCTACGCCAGAATTAGGACCATATGATCCAAGATATAAAAGCCTCAAGACTGAGCTTTAATCTACATCTAATTGCAATATCTTTGAATAAGATACAGGGGCTTTTTTTCATAAAGACTGAATCAAATGAAGCTTAGAACTATTACTTCTTTTATGAATTACACACACATACATTCATACATATATACATACATAGATATATAAAGCATCACCATTTGTAAGTAGTTATCGCAACTTTATATTTTCCGACGCTACTCTATCTCTTTTTCTTTCTCTTCCTCTATCATTTTTTCCCCCTCTCGTTCTTCCTCTGTTTACTACTACGTATCTCCTTACCCCTCTCGTTCTTCCTCTGTTACTACTACGTATCTCTTTCTTTTCCTCTCGTTGCTCACCTATTCTTCTACTTCCTCCCTTTGTTTCTCCCTCTACCACTCTCTCTTCCCCTTACACCGGCATGGTCACATGCTTCCGGTCAATAATCCTTTTCTTCCTTGGCTATCGCCGAGCAAACACACGAACTTACTTCGTCCCCACTTTCAAGTTCGTGCCTCACAGCTTTCGTACACACATAATTTTTCCCATCTGGCCGTATAGCCTTTTCTGTTTGTTTTCCTGTCTTGTTTTTGTCCGCCACTACATTCCTCCATGGCAAGGTTTAATTTGTGTATACAAATTTAATTTGCGGTCCATGGGAAGAGCCGTTTTAACGATGCGTCCTACCCAGCTCTTCGAAACACTGGTGTTAAAACGGGGGTAGCTGATGAAGGAAAATGTTCTCTATGTGGCTTGTGTGTTTTCTTGTCTACGTTTTGTTTGCAATGTCCTGTACCCAGATATGCACCTATACATACAGGTGGATGTCGGTATGCACATACCTGTACGTATATAAGCATATACTCATT
>NC_068989.1:31364644-31365074 GCF_001194135.2 Octopus bimaculoides | reverse complement strand
TGTGGAATGTGTATATGAGTGTGTGTTTGAGTGTTTTTTGTGTCGGTGGGGATGTTAGGTGTGTGTACGTGAGAGTGTGCGTATATCTCTTTGTCTGAGTATGTATGTGTTGTTTTGATCGTCCTTGTGGTGTGTGTGTGTGAGAGCAACCGTATGTGTGTGTGATGGTTCATATGTATGTGTATGTCTGTATGTGTGCGTATGTCTATTTGTGTTGTATTTTGGTGGGGGTGTTATGTGTGTGTACGTGAGTTTGTGTGTGTCTCTAAGTATGTTTGTGTTTGAATTGTCATTGTGGTGCGTGTGTGTGTGAGGGAGCAACTGTATGTGTGTGCATGAGGGTGTATGTGTGTGTGTGAGCATGTATGTGTGTGTTGTATTTATTAGGTGTCCTTGTACGTTGGGTTTATCCAGGTGATGTGTATGTGTG
>NC_068989.1:31361268-31363736 GCF_001194135.2 Octopus bimaculoides | reverse complement strand
ATATATGCATGTGTTTTTTTCTTGAAATGTATGTGGGTTTGTGCTCTAGTGTGGAGATATTGTGATTGTGTGTGTGTCTATATATGTGTGTAAGTGTGTTCGTGTCGGAGGTTTGCATTGTATTGGTGTGTGTGTGATTTTGCGTATCTGTGTGTCTTTGTTTTGGGCGTGCACCTGGGGAGGGGGCTTATGTTAGAGTATGTTGAGCTGTGGTCTGTATTTTTGAATAAGATTATTATGTCATATCAGTAATAAAAATTAAAAAGGACATCTAGTGACCGAAGAAGGGACAACGTCTTACAGTTGTTTCAGCCTAGAGGTGACATGCCTCATTCTATCTATATAACTCCAGTAAGCTGGAGTAATTGATAGATGAAATGGATGAAAATACAGGTACATGTATTTATTTATTTATTTATATCCGCATATAAACTTCTCGGTAATTTATTTAGTGTTTGTATTATTTATATACACTCCATTTATATAAGAATATACAGGTACGTGAGTATGTGTGTGTATGTGTGTACGTATGTGTGCACGTATGTGTGCACGCATATAAATATATATAAGCGCACATGTATGTGTATATGTATGTCTGTATATACTCATGCCTAATCCATTTGACCGGTTAATGGTTGTCCAACCGTAGCTAAGCCAAGACAGTTAAAAACAATAGATGACCAATTAGATGAGGGGACTGAACAGCAAAAATTACCCCACCCCACTACCAGCAGAATTCCAACTACCCACTACCAACAAGATTCTAACTTCTCCGTAAGCAGAAAATAATGGAGTATCTCATTGCAGGTTATAGAAGTCTGAACATTATTATTATTATTATTATTATTATTATTATTACAACAACAATGCTCACAAAATATCTTTTTATATAAATTCCTCCATCATAAACAGGACTGCTGGAAATATAGCGATAAGAACCAATGCACCTGTCCCCCTTTCCAAAAGCAACTAAAGCTTATGTACCAGGGAACATGTATGTACGGGAATGCTTATATACACATATGTGCATGTATGTATGTATGTATGTGTGGGTGGGTATATATATGTGTCCTTATGTATAATAACAACAACAATTGACTCATTGGTGTGCATGTATAGACGTTTATGTATGTACACTGAAGTGTACATATATATATATTCATGTATTTATGTTTATTTATTTATGTATATCTATATATGTCAAAGTATGCATGCTTATGCATATATATGTGAGTTTTTATGATTTTTATATGTTTTTTATATGTTTATATTTGTACATTGTAAATTAACTCCATGAACTTTATAAATCTCTGAAGAGGCCTAGAGAACCATACATGTACCTCTATTTTCATCCATTTCATCTATCAATTACTCCTTCTTCGGTCACTAGATGTCCCTTTTAATTTTTATTACTGATATGACATATGTCATATGTGTTTGTATATTGGTTTTATTCTCCTGTCCTCTTAGTTGATAAATAAACAGGTAAATTGACATAATACAATGTCTGTAAGTTGATGAGTACCACATATTCCCCTCCATTTTCTTATTGCTATGTATATTTATATATGCCCAGACACATTTGGGTGTATGAACAGAAGGAAAAGTACTCAAAGCAATTATTTATATTTGTTCAAAGCTCAATTTATTATGTCACTTACATCACTTTTCTAAGATTTTCAGTTTTGTGCATTTATGAATGAACTGGTTAGAATCTGGAGCATGGTTGCTGTCTTCATTTCTCATTGGTCGGCCTTGATCAGTTTATATCACTGAGGATATAAACTTGCATCACTAACGAGGTGGTGGGGGGAAGACAAGTTGTCCACCCCAAGCAGCACTTTTATATTGGCAGCACCACTTTTGGGTCTGTTGTAGACAATATGTATTTTTCGTGGGGACCCAGGGATCGAAAATTGAAGGGCCACCCTGGACAGCACACACTCTAGCTACACTAGTGACTTGCAAGCTGTTTGTAATAGGAAGGAGTTTCTGAAGTAATTGTAAAATAAAATACTGCATATAATAGTGGACACTATGTGAGGGAAAATTACTATGTAGATCCTGAAGATTAACTGATACTGATGTTCTCTACTGTCAATTATATGATTGCCTGTTTCTAAATGGAAAAGGCTTTTTAATAAATATTTATTGAAATGCTTACACTTGGACAGTATTTTAGTTTTGTTTTTAATATTTTTAAAGGCTGCATCAAAATATAAATTTCTCAGTCAGATATAAGTTACATCATTTTAATCAGTTTGTGTTACAGACTATAGCTGTAGACCAAGCTATGACACTATTGCCAATTATATTTCAGTGGTTTCTCCATTTATAGAGTAGCTAGAGTTATGGAACCATATATAAGAGTTAGTTATTTGCCAGTTAGTACCACTTTGATGGGTATTTAAGATTATTGTCTCCTGTCATAGATTGAGTGTAAGCTTTCTCTCTCTCTCTCTCTCTCT
>NC_068989.1:31360484-31361168 GCF_001194135.2 Octopus bimaculoides | reverse complement strand
GTTTGTGTGTGTGTGTGTGTGTGTACATATGTATGTACATGTGAACGTATTGTTCGAACGCCCTCACGTGAAGCACTTCGACGAAGAGAGAACTCGCGCGCGCGCGAACGTCGACGCTCAGTGAGTCGGGATGTTCGCCACGACTAATAAGTCCAGCCGGAGCACGTAACGACGACAACAGGCAAGGAGGAAGAAATAACACGGAGCCATACGTTGCGTAGTGAAACTAACTTTTTTTCTTAGCAAAACAATACATCATCAATACAAAACATTGCATAACAACAATTCAATAGCATTTAACAAAGGTTTCAGAACATTGAATACTCAAAAGTTTACAGTCGGAGTTCGTATATCAAGTCAATTAGAAGTTCATTTACTTCTTTGTTTTTCTTTTCTTTGAACAACATGTCACAACAAAGTTCTTTTCTTTTCTTTTCCACCAGGTAACATCACAGTTAACAAAATCTCTTTTTCTTTTAAAACATGTAACAATAAAGTTCTCTCTTTAAAGAATATTTAAACAAACCTTCACAGCAAGAATTTCCTTTCCTTCAAATATCCCACTTCAATCACAAGAACTGACCAACGTAGTAGTCTACTACAATCTTTTGCCTGCCACAACAGTTCCATCTCTCTGTCCCTCTCTCTCTGAGACTCTATCCATTTCTGCTGACTGGTACCTTC
>NC_068989.1:31358799-31360426 GCF_001194135.2 Octopus bimaculoides | reverse complement strand
GTCTCTTTGTTCATCTCGCTGACCCACTGGCTGCTGGCCTTCACACCGGCTCACGTTCTTCATCCAACTGCCGTCCACCAACTGCTCGATACCAACTGCCCTACCGTATTTATGAGAGATACCGTACCCAATAGTGCTACCTTACTCCCTCCAAAGCTGGATCAGTTTAGTACAATTCCTAACTTGTTTTTCTAAACTTTCGGTGACCGGAAAGGGTCACCGATCACACCTACGCTAAAAATAACTGTGCTTGTTGACAGGACAAAAGAAATACCATTGTCCTCAACAACCAGA
The DNA here is from genome assembly GCF_001194135.2 of Octopus bimaculoides. Taxonomy (NCBI): domain Eukaryota; kingdom Metazoa; phylum Mollusca; class Cephalopoda; order Octopoda; family Octopodidae; genus Octopus; species Octopus bimaculoides. The sequence continues at coordinate 31,360,132 of NC_068989.1, read as the reverse complement.
ATACGGTTTCAAACCCAGCTCGGGGAATAGGGACATAACGATATTTTGTTTGTTTGCCGGTGTCCGTATCACTACCCCTTCCCTAGATCTTTGTCGTCCTAACAAATGCAAACAACATTCCTAACTCCTTCCTCGATGCCTTTTCTCGGTGCGTAGGGATTTCGACTCGTCTGCATTTCTCCGGTTGACACATCCAGTCACCATCGTCCGTTTGCACTTCTTAACGTGCTCCTTTCTTCCTGCACAATTCAACTGACTCTGTCGCTGGTCCACTGCCTGGCACAGTCCCACGATTTGTCCTTTACAAATCTGTGCCACTGACGAAAAATTGGCTGCTACAACCAGCGCTTCATTAGCACTTGCTTCCACCAGGGTTCGTCCGACCCTCACTCCAGCTTTCTTCTTGCCTCGTCTGTCGGGCTCCACCAGCCCCAGACAGCCATCAATCGGGTTGCCCACACGACACTGGAGTAGCTTTTCCGACCTCGGTGGTATCACCGTCGTCCGTAGCGCTCTTACCTCGCTACCGGGCGTGGTCCGTTTTACCACCTTAACATGGACCGATCTTCCCTGCACCGAAAGCTTCATTAACCGCAAGTCCAGCTGACAAGCCATGGACGTTAAATAGTCCAGACCTGAAATGCACAGATCCTCCATCTCAACCACATAAACAGGAAGCACAACTTCCAATCCGGCAACATCGATCCGGACATTAACTGGCCCTCTCAGCTCAGTACAATGTCCGATAACTCCACACAACTGCTGCGATGACTCCGACAGGTCTAGATCCTGTAACACATCGGACCTCACAAAGGTCTGTCCTGAGGCTGTATCGATCACTAGAGAACACGTCCAGCCGTTAACTTTTCCACCCACTCGTATGCTGTCCATCACAGTCCTTGCATGCTGTCTCGAGTGTGGGGCTTCTTTGGAATGTCTGGCTGGTGATTGCCCCTTAACACCAGCTCCTCTTAGTTTTCTGACTCTTTATTTCTTGTTGGGCAGTCATATCTCACGTGTCCCTTTTCTTGCAACACCAACACTCGCCCTTGAAAACAGATCCTGCTCTATCGTTCTGTTTCTTCTCTCGCCGCCAACTGTAGCAGTCCCGCCGCCTGTGTCTACTTCTCCCACAGTGCCAACAACACTCACCAGTCGTCTCTTCATTCCGCTCACAAAGTTTTCGACTGTTTCCAAGTCCTTCAACTTCACGGACTTTTCCTCTCCTTGCCTTGAATCCAGAGCTGCCACTCACCCGGAAATTTCCGGTGCTCGATTTCACATAGGACTCGAACTCCAGAGCCCTAGCCAGCGCTTCCTGCATCGTACCTGA
>NC_068989.1:31356863-31357510 GCF_001194135.2 Octopus bimaculoides | reverse complement strand
TCTCTTTGTTCATCTCGCTGACCCACTGGCTGCTGGCCTTCACACCGGCTCACGTTCTTCATCCAACTGCCGTCCACCAACTGCTCGATACCAACTGCCCTACCGTATTTATGAGAGATACCGTACCCAATAGTGCTACCTTACTCCCTCCAAAGCTGGATCAGTTTAGTACAATTCCTAACTTGTTTTTCTAAACTTTCGGTGACCGGAAAGGGTCACCGATCACACCTACGCTAAAAATAACTGTGCTTGTTGACAGGACAAAAGAAATACCATTGTCCTCAACAACCAGAATACGGTTTCAAACCCAGCTCGGGGAATAGGGACATAACGATATTTTGTTTGTTTATCGGCGTCCGTATCAGTATGTTTATGTACTGATATGTGCGTCAGTTCAAGTTGCATACATGACTGTTACTTTGTTGAAGGTTGTATATACACACACATATACATATGCATATACACATATGTAAACACACACACACATATATGTGTGTGTGTTCGTTTGTCCCTCTCACCATCGTCTAACGGCGAATGGATACAACGTCTTAGATACATATATGCACATATATATACAAGTACACACAATCATACTGACACTCACACACACTCACAAATATATATATATATATATATATATATATATA
>NC_068989.1:31352890-31355989 GCF_001194135.2 Octopus bimaculoides | reverse complement strand
GATTCCGAATATACAAAAATTTTCGGTGAAAGTGTTTTGGGAGGTGGGGGACAATTTTCGGAAATTCCACTTAAATTCCTCTTAACTTCCAGGAAAATGAATATTTTTTTCGTGACATTTTCTACAAATATACCTTGATGTGTGTACATTTCGAGCATGTAGGAATTTTGAAGGAAAAAACTGCAGGTTATTATTGAGAAGTGTTCCCCACTCTGTGGTGTTTCGGAGCAAGTCGTCCATATTTGTTTCATTTTTCTCTATTATGTGCGTATGTGCATCCGTAGAATTCTAATGAAGTAATAGGCAGTGAAGAGAAACCGTCATAAGAAAACTTTTAACTACCTCTATTCCTTTCTCCCCCTCTCTCTCTACCTCTTCCTCTCTCGCTCTCTCAAACGCATACACGTGCAAGTACACAATCATTCAGTAAAATATAATTCATGTTCGTCAATGTTTTCTAAATATACCACGATTTTCACTAGGGTGTCAGCGTTAGGGTTTTAGGGTCAGGGTTAGGGTTTAGGGTTACGGTTACGGTTAGGGTTAGGATTAGTGTTACGGTTACGGTTTTAGGGTCAGGGTTAGAGTTTTAGGGTTAGGGTTAGAGTTTAGGGTTATTGTTAGGGTTAGTGTTAGGATTAGGTTTAGGATTAGGTGTTAATCTGAAACATTACAGATGTGTGAAAAGTATCGACCCTGCCATCTATTATGACTTTTGTTCTGTTTAATATATACATAGATTATGCCTCCAAAGAAAGAGTTTGCTGGGGAAACATACTTGGTTTACCTTTTCACTCTTACTTCTTCCTCTCTCTCATTTAATACCTTTTCTCTACCTCTAACATATTTTTCATTACATAGACACGTAAAAACACACACAACCACACATACGTGATCTGTGACAACAACATACACATAAACACATCAACTTTATAGATAAAAGATTTACTTCGTGTGTGTTTATTATATAAACACGCGCACGCATTGCTATCTTATAACTGTCTTCCGTTCTCCCTTCCTCTCTTTCTCTCTCTTCATTATTCCCGTTCTATATTCATTTCTCCCCCACCTCTCTCTCTTTCTGTCTCCCTCTTTTTTTTTACAAGTTTAAATGGTCCCACTCACACAAAGCACTAATAATACATTTTTTTGTTTAAGTTAGGACGTGATAGAAAGGAGAAAGATATTCATTGCAAATCAGTGAACTTCATTAGAAATGTGGGTAATTTTTCAGATTAACACCCACACAATTTTCACTCCGGTTTTAGGGTTAGGGTTTTAGGGTCAGGGTTAGGGTTTTAGGGTTAGGGTTAGGGTTAGGGTTTAGGATTAGGGTTAGTGTTACAGTTACAGTTTTAAGGTCAGGGTTAGGAGTTTGGGTTAGGATTAAGGTTAGATTTAGGGTTTTAGGGTTAGAGTTAGGTAATCGTGTGGGTGTTAATCTGAAAAATTACCGAAATGTGAAAACTACCGACCCTGCTATCTGTTATAACTTTTGTTGTTCTGTTTAATATATAGATATAGATTATGCCTCCAAAGAAGAGAGTTTGCTGGGGAAAGAATGCAACCGGTTTAAAAAGACAGCAACAGACTGCAGCAATTCACCACATTCCAGAAGCTACTTTGAACATAATGCAAAATGGTGCATCAACATCTACTGCCCAATCTGATAGAATTCTGGCAGAACTGTGTAGCAATAGATCGCCGGCAATTGCTTCATCACAAATTGTCGTCCTAGCTCCTGCGAAAAGGGATTATCCTGCTATGTATAATCAGGGCAGCGCAAAAAGTTGTTTTGCACAAGCATTTGTATAGCCAATTAGACAGATGAAATTTACGTACGCTTAATAATGTTACGCAAAACAGCCTTCAGACTTTCCCTATTAATTTCATTGTCTTTTGAATTATGAACATATTTACATCATAAGGGTTTTTCGTTGTAAGGCTTTCTTTTTTAGTTGATTTTCACCTAGCAAGACTTATCATAGATGGCGTAATAAGTCACACCCGGACAACGTCAGGTTATAATGCTAGTATATATATATAAATGACTCTGCAGAAAATAATTTTCTGCATCGAAGTCTGCCAGTTAGAGAATATGGTTATTTAAATTTAAATAGGGGTAAAAATTGATATTAATTTGATTAATATAAATTTAAACCAGTGGCCTAGCATATTGAAACCTGGCATGTGATTAATCATTATATTTGTACCTTTCCATTTGTCTTGCTCGCTTACATTCTGGCGTTTTCCGAATTTTCTTGATTCCATTTTTTTCTTAGTGGTCAGACCATATGGTGTCTACATTTAGCATATTGGATGTTCACCTAGTGGTCACCCCTCTTATATGTATATATAATTTTTCTGAATCTTCAGAATTTTCAATATGCTAGGCCACTGGTTTAAGTTTATATTAATCAAATTAATATCAATTTTTACCCTTATTATTTAAATTTAAATAACCATATTCTCTAACTGGTAGACTTCGATGGAGAAAATTATTTCTGTCTTTGGCGCGCCAAGACGAACATGTCTGAAATATACTCCCAAATATAATTGACAGAACTGTATGCATGTTCTCTTTCATGTGGACATCTTGTGTATAGTTCTGCAAATTATATTTTCTATGACGGTCGCACTGATGAATTGCGGACATTCATGTATGTAAATATGCAAATGGTAACAATGAAACCTGGTATGTGACAAATCCTTATATTTGTATCTTTTCATTTGGCTTGCTTGCTTATGTTCTAGCATATGCCGAATTTTCTTGAGAACATTTTTTCTTAGTGGTCAGACCATATGGGGTCTACATTTAGCATATTAGGAGTCCACCTAGTGGTCATTCCTCTTATATGTGTGTGTGTGTGTATATATATATATATATATATATTACTCTTTTACTTTTTTACTTGTTTCAGTCATTTGAGTGTGGCCATGCTGCAGTACCGCCTTCTAGTTGAAGAAATTGACCCCTGGTGTTTATTTTATCGATATCTTCTGCAGAACCACTAAGTTACAGGGACATAAACACACCAACATCGATTTCTAAGTGATGGTGGTGGGGGAACAAACACAGGAAAAAATACACACACATAA
>NC_068989.1:31346952-31351429 GCF_001194135.2 Octopus bimaculoides | reverse complement strand
AAATGGAGAAAACGTTCACTGCGTATATATCGATCGCTGTACGCCAGCGTCTAACAGCTTTGGCTTTTTAATGCACAAAAAATTAAAATTATTTTTTTCTGTGCCTCTGATTAAAATTTTCGAATAACAAACCCAGCCATATTACTTGGAAAAAAATAATCTTTATTGGGCTGGTTTTTCGTAAAATTTCGCGCATGGGAAAGGAAACAAAATCGCCCCTCCCCACTTTGAATGGGATATTCCTATCTTGAAAAGTAATAATCAATTATCTCGGTAACCATGCCGCTCTGTGCTGAATTTCACGCGATTCCACTGCACCGTTCTCGAGTGAATCTGCCGACACTCAATCAATCAATCAATCAAGCAAGCAATCAAGAACACTGCAATTTATAGTATAGATAAAGGAAACCATATATATATATAATCAGAAAATGGAGAAAACTTTTTATCAGCAAACAAACAATTTGGACTAGATTATTTTTTAATACAAAACATGATATAACATTTCTATGACATAACATTTCTTACAGCTGTTTCCACTTCCAATGCCAGGCGGTGCTTACGAAAGAATTTCAAAAATAATATTCGCCATCTTCATAGAACATTCAATCTGGTACATAGAGCTTCATCAAAGTAAATACAAATGCATAAAATAAAATAAATGAAGGGAAGAGGGAATAGAAAATAACATGGCCTCAAGAAGAGGCCTGAAGGCTTAATATATTAAAACCATACCATCTTCCAGCATGGAGCTTTGAAGTCAATAGGCAAAAGAGTGATCTAGCAGTGGTCACCTATTCACCTACCGGTCTGGTGGATACACTAGCCAAGTTGACTGCATCCTCACCAGGAAACAGGAAACATGGCTACTTATAAATGCCAAAACCTTCCCAGGTGAAGAATACACCCTGCAACATAGATTAGTAGTTAGCATCTTCAAGATCAGGGCTAAATGAATGCCCAGAAGATGACCAGCATGGTAAAGAATGGTCTGGAAGCTTAAGGATCCTGTGAATGGACAGAGATTTAGAGACATATTACTTGAAGCTTTTGACAAAATAGAGGAGGATACAGCATCACATGATGTGGAAGACAACTGGAGTTTCCTATGGGACAACCTGTTGAGGGCTATTGACTACATCTATGGATGGTGCAAAGTCCCCTCTTGACCCAAGGTAACGTGGTGGTGAAACAATGAAGTTGACAGGGCCATAAGGGAAAAGAAACAGTTATATAACACCACTGATGCTATATTTCTGGTAAGACAGCTGCAGGAGAAATACCTAGCCAAAAATAAACCTCTGTACCTGGCTTTCATTGACATGGAGAAAGCCTTTGACAGGAATCCCGATCCCTTATCTGGTGATCAATGAGGAAACTAGGGACAGATGAGTGGTTGGTGAGAGTTGTACAAGCCATGTACAAGGATGCTGTCAGTAAGGTGAGGGTTGGCAATGAGTATAGTGAAGAATTCTGGGTAGGGGTAGGGATCCACCAAGGATCAGTCCTCAGCCCTCTCTTATTCATCATAGTTCTCCAGGCAATAACAGAGGAATTCAAGACAGGATGCCCCTAGGAGCTTCTCTATGCTGATGACCTTGCTCTAATAGCTGAGTCACTATCAGAACTAGAGAAGTTTCAGGTGTGGAAGCAAGGTCTAGAATCAAAGAGCCTTAGAGTCAATCTAGCAAAAACCAAAATCTTAATAAGTACATATCACAAATCCCTTCAGGTAGATGGCCCTGCTCAATCTGTCGAAAAGGCGTAGGTAGAAACTCCATAAGATGTACCTGGTGTAAGCTATGGACAAAGAAGAGGTGCAGCAATATCAAAGGAAGGCTAACTGGGATGATAGTTTTTGTGTGTGGTAAATGCTCAGGGGCAATAAACACTGAAAATATGCAGAAAACAGCTTCCATCATATGCCAGGGAACAAAACTAGAAGTAGTTCATAGCTTCCATTACTAGGTGACTAAGCCAGTAGCAGGGGTGGATGCTCAGAGAATGTAGCTGCTAGAATAAAAATAACCTGGGCAAAGTTCAGAGAGCTCCTACCTCTGCTGGTGGCAAAGGGCCTCTCGCTCAGAATTAAAAGTAGACTGTATGATGCATGTGTGCCAACAGCCATGCTCATGGCACTGAAGAATGGGCTGTGACTGCTCAGGACATGCATAAACTTACAAGAACTAAAGCTAGCATGCTCCACTGGATGTGTAATATCAGTGTGAGACCGTAACCATGGCCTATGCCAGTGCAGCATAACTGGCCCCTTTAAGAGTACCCTTCAATCACTAGGTAGTAAACTGTGCTTGCGAAGACTTGTTGAGTCAAATGATGTCATTTTCGTGGCCGATACCAATACCGCCTGACTGGTATCCATGCCAGTGGCACGTAAAAAGCACCATTCGAACATGGTCATTACCAGTGCCACTTGACTGGCTCCCATGCCGGTGGCACATAAAAAGCACCATTCAAGCGTACTCGATGCCAGTACCGCCTGACTGGCCCTCGTGTCAGTGGTATGTAAAAAGCATCCACTACACTCTCGGAGTGGTTGGCATTAGGAAGGGCATCCAGCTGTAGAAATTTTGCCAGATCAGATTGGAGCCCGGTACAGCCTTCTGGCTTGCCAGTCCTCAGTCAAACCGTCCAACCCATGCCTGCATGGAAAGTGGACATTAAATGACGACGATGATGATGATATACAAACATGTATATAAATACATAGTGAACCTAATAGAAATGAAAGTAATATATAAATACAAAGTGGAAGTATTAATAGTGAAACCTATTAAAAGTGAAAGTATTATCTCACATTACAATGGAGATGTTATCGTTTCACTTTTGACACATAATACTGAAATAGTGTAAGAGATAAGAGATTGCCCCAGGTTCGCATTAGGCAAGAAGTTGAAAAACTTCGGGGTCCATGACACTGCATGGACCCTAAGTAAGTCATGTGTAAAATTTGAATGAAATCGGTTGGGTAGTTCTCGAGTTTTAGTGATGCACACATACATACATACATACATACAAACAGACAGACAGACAGACACACAATCTCAGTTTTATATATCTAAATATATATATATATATATATGAGCAAGGGTCAAAAATTAAACATACTCTTGTTTTTTCAATGTATTTACACAAAAGCAGGGGATAAACAAATACGTCATTTTTCTATATAACCTCCTTCTTTTTCCATGCACTTGGTTCAGCAGTCCAAAGATACGATATTCCGAAGATGTGAGATCTGGGCTGTAGGCAGGGTGTTCCAGGACCTCAAAACCCAATTGATTAATGGGTTCAACAGTCTAGGCAGCCGCTTGTGGATGTGCATTTTCATGCAACACCCAAACTTTCTTCAACAATAGGCTTCAGCGTTTGGTGCGAATTATTGGCTTCAGTTTGTTGGCCAGCAAAACAGTGTATGTTGTATTGTTTATCATACACCCTTTTTCCAGGTAGTCTTCTAGTATAGGCCCTCTTGAGTCCCAGAAAAGGGTTAGCATCAACTTTCCCATGGAAGGCTGAGTCTTGAATTTCTTCATCGCTGGTGAGCCAGGATGTTTCCACTCACTAATCTGTCTTTTGGATTCTGCCTCATAATGATGAACCATCTTTCATATCCTGTGACTATTCTGCTCAAAAATACCACACCCTCATTGTTGAGGCCAACCTCAAAACTTTTACGCTTGTACTCTGCAGTAAATTCTCTTGGCGCCCATCTTGCACAGACTTTATGGAAGCTGAGCTCATCATGGATGATTTGATAGGGAGAACCATGACTAATCTGCAGAAAATAAGCTACTTCATCAATGATAATCTGTCAGTTCACCATAACCATCTCTTGAGCTTGCTGAATCTTTTCATCAGTGGTGGAGGTTGATGGGCATCCTGCTTTCTCTTCGGGCATCATGCTGGTCTGGCCACTTTTAAACTTTTCAGTCCAGTCAAACACACTTCTACACAGTAGTGCACTGTCCCCATATTGTGCTAAAAGCACCTGACACACCTTCCAACCAAGAAAATTGTATCTCTGCTCTTTGTTCTTCTTTGGTACACATTGCTAGTGGAGCAGCCGTGATTACACTGTAAAGCCAGAAAGAAAAATGGTGCAATCACACTCAAACTTCGATCACATGACCACAATAGTACCAACTATAAGCACACATGCACAGAAGGCAGTGTGACAATAATAAAGATATGTTATGGTGAAAGTGCGGATAATTTTTTACTTTCCCTTGTATGTATGTATGTATCTCACAAAAATTGTAAGTAGTTCGTAAACTTATCCTCCGACGCTACTCTATCTCTTTCTCTTTCCTTCTCCCCTCCCCTCGTTCTTCCTCTGTACTACTACGTATCTCGCCTTACCCCTCTTGTTCTTCCTCTGTACTACTACGTATCTCGCCTTACCCCTCTTGTTCTTCCTCTGTTACTACTACGTATCTCCTTTTCCCCCTCGTATTTC
>NC_068989.1:31344575-31346583 GCF_001194135.2 Octopus bimaculoides | reverse complement strand
TTTTAACGTTGCGTCCTGCCCGAAGCTCGTCGAAACGCCGGTGTTAAAACGTGGGTAGCTGATGAAGTAGAATGTTCTCTATGTGGCTCGTGTGTTCTCGTCTACGTTTGTTTGCAATGTCCTGTACCCAGATATGCACCTATACATACAGGTGGATGTCGGTATGCACATACCTGTACGTATAAATGCATATACTCATTTACTTTTGTATATATATATATATATACATATCTATGAGTATGTGTATGCACATGTATGTATCTATGTATATTTGTGTGTGTGTGTGTGTGTGTGTGTGTGTGTGTGTGTGTGTGTGTGCATGCGCGTGCGCACATATGCTGAGATTCCTGTGACACTAAAGTCTCCTAAGCTGGCATTGAGGTCAGAACAAGATGAAAGTGGAGAGCAGAGGAGGCTGTCAAGCCTGCAGTGTCATGGCTAAGACATCAGTCATGAGCATTGTATCTGGAAGAAGAGCTGACCTAAGTAGCACTTCAACACCTCACTATGACAAGGTACAAGGAAAGGACAAAAAGACAAAAAAGCTACTGACCAGAATGAGGGGCAAGTTTCAACTGAGAAGGAACAAACCAGTGTGTTAGAATGAGGCATCATGGAGCCTGGTCAAGAAGAGATCAAGTAGGGCAACACAATGTCTCATGGTCTGACCTTTGGAAAGTGGAATCCACACCAGATAAACTCCTAATTCAGGCAGTTTATGATGCCCTATCAAGCTCTTCCAAGTAGTTCTGCTGAGGATAGTTGGTGTCATTATCTTGTCCCTTGTGCTCAAGGAGAGAAATACTGGATCTGTCCAAAAACCTTTGAAGAGGGACTCTACCACTAGAAGCATGGGCAAGTTTTGAGGTTCATAACAGACACCATCCAAGGTGTGATTAATCATAGCAAGCACCTCCACCCAATGAAGAAGCTTACCATCTTTATCAGGGCTAGGTCTACTCCTTTTGGCCTACTTGCAACAGCAAAAGATTAGGAGCTTAAAGTTGACCAAGGGAAGAAGTTGCAGTTCCCAGAAACTGTCACCTCAACATCACTAAGGCTAGATATGGTGATATGGTGCTGATCTCAGAAGCATCCAGAAGACACCTGTAGATCAGGTGTAACCTCTAGAAGGGGAAGTGCTACCAGGGATAGTGCAAACTGGACATAAGCTAAGGCTTGATCAACTCTGGCTGGATCACCTACATGATGGTGCCTGAAGTTGAAAGACCTGAAACATCTAATGACCCCAGAAAACATCACTGTTGGTGTGTCCCAGTCCATCACAAGATAATCACACATATTCTATAGAAATTATAGCCAGCATTGATTTTTGTTACAACATTTTGTATTGTAACAAAAATTAATGCTGGCTATAGTTTCTATAGAATATCTGTAAAGATAACCTCAACAAGTGATATAAAGTGCACTGCGAACAGAGTAGAACATGGTATTGACTTATAAAAATGTTTAATATACTTTATAGTATATTACTGTAGTATAACAAAATACCACATCCCTAGGGGTCATTAATATTTATGTACCAGCTTCCAAGAATGTGTTTAATAAGTAAAATTGGTTGATATATCTAATAATCTTACACTGCTGTATTTAGTGGCTACTTAAGCAATGTGTTCATGGATGATTAAGGGGTTAGATGGGTGCTGATGAAAGGGCAAAACTCCTAAAATATGGCATATATGCCCATTACCCTTCTTTTATCTTCAATCTCATTGTTTGTTTACATCTGATGTTTCAAATACGAAATGTTGTAACAAAAATCAGTGCTAATTTCTATAGAATATCTGTATAGATAACCTTAACAAGTGATGTAAAGCACACTGCTAACAGAGTAGATCATGGTATTGAATTATAAAATGTTTTGATATACCTTATAATAAATTATGGTTGCATAAAGAAATAGCATGTCTCTACAAGTCAGTAACACAGGATAATGTATAGAAAATGCATATGTATGTATGTCTATATATGTGTTTATATATATATA
>NC_068989.1:31341494-31344565 GCF_001194135.2 Octopus bimaculoides | reverse complement strand
TTAAAGTTTATTACCTATGTATACATTTCTGTATAAGGTCAAATTCAACTCTTAATTCAAGATAAATAAGTAAATTACCTTACACATCCTCAGAGTAAAAGGTAAACACCGAAAAAGATTTATAATCTCTAAGGCTGATACATATTCAAAATTCCTCCTGAATAATAGTCCGTCTAAGGGAGAAAACCCTAATAATATTATTAATTATAAACAATCAAGTAATACAAATTATTGAACACTGGTAATAAATTCTAAACTAATGGAAATCTATATTATATTATCTCTAGAAACTTAAGTAAATAAATACAAATATACAATTAGATTATTAGTAATAATAAATCATACAGTTAATATAACCTGTCCTTTAAACCTAATATTATTTTATAATACCCGATCATACTGAAATTTATAATTTATTTAAACCAGAAAAACGTATGTCTAAGAAAATGGCTACATCTGAAAGCATTATATGTGAGTTTATTTATTAACGTACCCTTAGAAAATAATATAAAAAATAATTCTAGATTACACAATGAACAATATCTCTTACCTTTGTCATAAGGGAAATACTTTCCAATAATTGACCATTCTAACGAATATTGCTTTTTTTGTTCCTTCAGTTCCCAAATAAATTTACTAAGACTAGTATTCGCCATTTTACTTCTATCTCTAAACGTATTATAATTATTCGATTTTCGTTTACAAATTTGTCCCGAAGAACAACCCACGTATATGTTAACATCTGTTTGGGTCGTTACCTTACATTTATAAACTATATTCTTCAATCTAGCATTTGGGCCTTCAAAGTTCAATCTTCTGGGGTTAACCTCTGTTACTGTAATCCTAGTACGATTATTATTATTATTATTATTATTATTATTATTTATATCAGGGTTCTCATCACTTTCCTCCCCCAATTCCCTTTGATTTAAGTATTTTAAAATTTTGAGCTGCAATTATTTGGGCTAAGTTCTTAGTGTTTGAGAAACCAAACCTAATGCTATGTGTATTAATAATTTTACCATAATGTGAATTCTTTGGGAAATATCTACTTATCACCTCTCTAAACTGTGCAATCAAATTAGATTTAACATTTCTACCAAAAGGGATTATGAACCATACGTTATCATCTTTAGTGTTATCGCAGTTATTTGTATAATTCTTAAAAAATTTTAAATTACCTATGTTACTTTTATGAAAATCTCTGGGTTTATTTTCCATATTTCCTCTAAACTTATTCTTATACTTATTATTCTTATAATTCATATCTGTCTTAATAATGTTACAATCAGGTTTGACATAGTAAACCTTCTCTTTATATCCTGCCCTATTTAATGCCGAATTATAGAATTGAGCTTCATTATCAAAAACCATATTATTTGCAGATAATTTAGAAAGTCTTAATGAAATATTTCTTACTAAATTATCGATAATTTTTCTAGGATGATTATTCCACTTACTGATATATTTCAGGTTAGTGGAAGGTTTATGATATGGTCTATATGTCTCATTTTTAATATTTAATGTTACATCTAAGAAATTAGCTAAAGAAATATCGTCTTCATAAATTATATTCATCCCCATTCTACGAAAAAATCTTGCCAATCTACCTTTAATTCTCTGTAATTGTTGGTTGGAGCTATTCCTAATATATAGAAGGCAATCATCCCTATATAGACCCCCCCCCTCCTAATCATAGGAAATTGATCCTCCAATTCATAAAGAATAAAAGAACCTACCATATCAGCTATTTGTGCGGAGTCCGAACTCCCCATGGGGACATCGAAAGCATCCGGTGTATCCTTACGTATCCATACTTTATCATTAAAACTAATAAAAGACTTCCTAGCAGCTAATATCACTTTAATTTCTTCTCTAGTAAGCCCTGCCTTATTATAAAAAAACCATAGTGCCTTATTCAATATGATCGGGTTAATGGATGTATAAAAATTAGCTATATCAAATTGAATGAATTTAGTATTTTTCTTGTCCTCAATAGAATTAAACCACCCGATGACTTGGTTTGTATTCGACCACAAATTTAATTTCAACTTATCCACTATAATAGTTATGTAATTATTTATAATATTTTTACTCAGTATCCCTACGTCCGATTTTGTCGGGCAGATGAGTCTGAAAGATGGTTGTGTCCAAAAAGAATCTCGGTTCTTTTGATACCATAGGTTTTGTTCTATCTGCTAGGTTGTATTTTTCCATTATCCCTTTAGTTTCCATATTTGCCTTCTTAAGTGTATTTTTATTTGTTATCTTATAATACTTCTCAATTTCTTTCTTCAGTAAATCCGTGTAGTGTTGTATGGTTAATTTATAAATATTTCCGGTTTTATCAGATTTCACCTAAATTCCGTTAGTATTCCTTATTTCCTTAGTAATTGTATTTAGATATCTTAAATGTTGGTTCCTGTTCGACAATTTTTTAAATTTAATGAATATGTATCAGCCTTAGAGATTATAAATCTGTTTTGGTGTTTACCTTTTACCCTGAGGATGTGTAGGGTAATTTACTTATTTAACTTGAATTAAAAGTTGAATTTGACCTTATACAGAAATGTATACATAGGTAATAAACTTTAATATATATGGATTTAGCGTCAAAGCTCTTATTTAAATTTTTTGATATATAACCAAGGAGATCGATTCATAAAGAGTTTACTATAGACCTTTGTGGAGAATTTTTGATATTTTGGTAACGATTACATGTTTTATCTTACCAATACATTTGGTAGATATCATCATTATATGAACATATATCATCGTCGTTTAACGTCCGTTTTCCATGCTAGCATGGGTTGGACGATTTGACTGAGGACTGGTGAAACCAGATGGCTACACAAGGCTCCAATCTGATTTGGCAGAGTTTCTACAGCTGGATGCCCTTCCTAACGCTAACCACTCAGAGAGTGTAGAGGGTGCTTTTACGTGCCACCGGCACGAAGGCCAGTCAGGCGGTACTGGCAACGGCCACGCTCAAAAGGGTGTATTTTATGTGCCACCCGCACAAGAGCCAGTCCAGGGGCACTGGCAACAATCTCGCTCGAAAGTCCTTAGAC
>NC_068989.1:31336363-31339251 GCF_001194135.2 Octopus bimaculoides | reverse complement strand
ATATATATATATATATATATATATATATATATATACATGTATATAGAGATTGTGATGCAGATCAACATGATTAGGCTTGATATATATAAATATACATATATATATATATATATATACACATGTAGATAAATATAGGGATATACAACTGCTGAAAATATTCAGAAGATAAACACTTATGTACAAACATATAGATATTTATGTATATTGACAAATAAATTTACACTGAGTAAATCTTCACCTCCTGATGAAGTAAGCTGGTCTACAGTATGGTTTGTAGTATGAAATGTTTCTTAACATCTGATTGCAACCAAATCTTCTACCAGTGCGTCTGATGAGTTAAAATGTTTCTATGAGTTAGTGTTGTCAATGTAATTTGTGTAACCACATTCATCAAACCACAACACCTAAGTAACACATTGGTTGGTTAAAATAGTGTTCATTAACTTCAGCATGCTGGAACCTATTGAAAGGTATTTTAAAGGAAAAATTCAGTTGTTTCACAACAGTTTTCAAATGTGAAGCTCATAGCTGTTTGTTAATGCTGAAACTACATAAGCATTTACCTGAAGATTGTTATATAACATGAAAGTACTTGCAATGTTAAAATATCTAATGTTGTAAAATTGCAAAAATCCAAAAATGAAATGTGAAAATCAAATTATGCTGATTATGTCTATATAATAATATAGAATGTCCCTAATATTTGATAGAATCTAGACAGAATTTAATTTTTTTATAAATGCCTTTTTTCAAACTGATTACTGTTGCTAAGCAATGAAATGACAATATGCACATTCTTGTTCAATGGCTACCTCAAACGTTGCCAGTTTCGCATGTGCGCACACATGTGTGTGTGTGTGTGTGTGTGTGTCTGCATGTGTATTCATTCACTGATTGTAAGCAATAGGCTTATCCATACAGTGTTGTTTGTTTCCACTTCTCCATATAGCTATATCTAAACTGTTTGTTGATTGTCAGGCTTTTTGTTGGAGATTATTACTTCACTTGGAAACAAGTGAAAGGTGGTAACATGATTGGCATTTGATCATAGAAAACTCTGCTCCAACATACACTCATCTGTCCCATGCAAGCATAGAAAAGCAGAAGTGATGGCAAAGATGATGACAACAACAATAACAATGACATTGATCGCTATTTCTTGTTTTCATCAATAGAGTACAGACGCACTTGGACACCATCTACAAGTGTTTCCATTGATCCCAGTACTTACTTTTAAGTCTGATACTTATTTTAGCTATGTCTTTTTATAATATTGCTAAGTTATAGGAAAGATAGCTATAGAAATAGATGCATGGAAACCGACACACATACACATGTATATTTTATATATTTATGCATGCATATATGTCTATAAACTCATATGTACAAAGACTGAAATACGGTGTTTTTGTTGTTTTCTTTTTAAAAGGATCTAACAACAAAGGTGAAAATTATGGAAATGCTTGTCAGAATAAAATTGGTACCTACCACTCCAGAAATGATAGCCTTTTTGTTGAGTTCTCTTTAGAAAAGGAAACTGATGAAGTAGGATTTATGGCCAGCATCCAAAGTGAAGAACCAGGTAAATAGAGAATTTTTCCTTCTGAGATTTTGTTATTTTTGAAAATTCTTTCCTAAGTGTCACCTTTGTGGAGAAATTGGTCACTGCTCCAAGATCTCCTGAGAAATTTCCGATATTTTTTAACATGAGACCTAGATAACCACAAGAGAAATTCATGGACAATCCATGGACACTAGAAAAAAAACATCAAGACAGGTCAGGAGTCTATTGAGCAACTTCCTTGATACCAAAATCAGACACTACCTTCACTCAGACACTTGAAAATAAGAAAGAATAGTCATAGCAGGCACTTTCAAACAACAAGATATACCAACAACTTGATTCTGTTCTATTTACTGTGGTTTCACTATTCATTAAGGATTTATTAACCTCAGTTTCATTCCTTATCAAGTTGCAGAAAAAAATTGGGGATATCTCTGAGATCTGGAAAACAGAAATATAATCTCTAAACATGTCAACTAGGTAGTTTGATACAATTTTGAACCTTGTCATTCTAAAGTTTAAATCATTTTTTTCTTTATTTAACTTCTCTCTGATTTTCCTCTAATTTTGAAGTATTTGATCTGTAATTTATTTCTAACACATCTGAGAAAAGGTCATATGCAATAATTTACATTTGTATTCCCATTTCATGAATTGCCCAATAAAAGGCTCTTCCTAGATCAAAAATATTAATGAAAGACATTTTTACATACATAGGTAAAAAGTACAGTAAAAATATTACACACACACACATGCTCACTCACAAACATAGAAACTGATTGTGTTTATTGTTATCTGTAAATGTTTGATAGCAACAAATACCTAGCATTGCTTGGATAAATCAGCCCCTGTTTCATCTTACAAAAGTTAGAGAAGCAATCCACCTTAAACAATTTCATTCAGTATAATCAATATAGCTAGAAGGAAACAATTTCTATATGTCAATGTCACTTGATCTTCAAGAACTAGCAGCCAATTCTTCCTTGAATCACAACCTACTGTTTTAAAGATATAAGATAATACTGAATGATATAGTTTTAAATATGTTATACCTGAAAAAAAAACAAATCACAGAACAGTTATAGCTGGAATATCTTTTATAGGGCTGAGTTGAGATTAAATCAAAACAAAGAAATAACAATCATTCCTTCAACATGAGTTGTTCCTTTTTTTAATTGTAGAAAGATTTGTGTAATGAGTGAGTATTATAGTTAGATGAAAAAATAATCAAACTTAGATTATAATGCTTACTTACAAACAATATTAGTTTATCCAATCAGCAGATTTGTGGAAGAATGTAACAGCAAGCCTTTTATTGTATTCG
>NC_068989.1:31335277-31336263 GCF_001194135.2 Octopus bimaculoides | reverse complement strand
ATAAGGGATCAGGGGACCCTGCCAAAGGCTTTCTCCATGTCAACGAAAGCAGCTGTCTTACCAGAAATACAGGTATCAGTGGTGCTTCTCCCAGGCACAAAAGCAAACTGCATTTCATCCAGACTAACTCTCTCCCTTATTAGTTGGGCTATGACCCTGTCCATGACTTTCATCACCTGATCCAACAATCTGATACCCCTGCAATTATTTCTATCTAAGGTTTCACCTTTACCTTTGTAACAGTTGACTATGGTGCTGCTACACCAGTCATTGGGTATGACTCCTTCAACGTATCACCTGGTTAACTATACAGGTGACTAGGCTATAGCCGACACTGCCAGATATTTTGAGCATCTCTGCAGTGACACCTGATGGGCTTGGGGCCTTCCCTGTCTTCATACTCTTGATCACTTTATCTACCATGGTACTGTCAATTAGGATAGTTGGTCCCTCTGTTGGGTTGACATTCGGCAGACTCCCTTCCTCCCATTCATTCTCTTTATTAAGCAACCTTTCATAGTGGCATCTCCAAAGCTCTCTCTTTGCAGCCTCGTTTAGTGCAAGTGAGCCATCATCCATGTGGACACATTTCTCTCCTACGACATCACGATTCTTTCTCACATACTGTCTTGCAACACGAAATACTTCAAGTTTTTGGTCCTCACGGCGCAGAACATTGGCAAATTTTTTCTCATCTGCTTCCCCTCTCGCTAAATAAACCTGTCTCCTAGCTTCCCTTCTGGCAGTCTGATACAATTCCCTGCTACTTCCATTCTTCCAGTCCTTCCAAGCCTGTTTCTTTTGTCTAATAGCCCTGTCAACCACATTGTTCCACCACCACATTACTTTGGGTCGAGAGGGGACTTTGCACCATCCACAGATCTGGTCAGTGGCTCTCAGCAGGTTGTCCCGTAGAAACCTCCAGTTGTCTTCCACATTATGTGATGCTATATCCCCTTCTATATCGTTGAAGGCTTCGAGTAACA
>NC_068989.1:31329374-31334791 GCF_001194135.2 Octopus bimaculoides | reverse complement strand
CACACACACACACACACACACACACACACACACACACACGCACACACACACACACACACAACTACTTATTTTGTTTATGAGTTCATCATTCTTTCATTTTAGAATGTAAAGAATCGTATAACAAGTTTATAAGTGGAGGAGAAAGTGGATATATACAACCGCCATATAGCAACATTACATTGATAACGTAAGTTACTGCCAATTTCATTTTTATGTACTTTAAAATTAGTATAATATGCAATCCATCCTTCTACAGCATGTTATACATGACATATACCATATTCCACTATATTTACAATAATATCACTGATAACAGTAATACATTATTCTTTGCTACAGTATTATTTCATATTTGTCCCTTCACAGTTTGCATATTGCCACTAGTGTTGATATTGAATTATCTTCTTTGTTGTATTTATCAAGATCTATTTCCTTTGGCTTAAGCTGTCAGTTGTTAGAGAGTGATAATGAACATATGGGATGTGGAAATATGTGATATGAGAAATTGTATTTTATGAGAGAAGTTATAAAATAGAATGAGTTAGCAAGCCTTTCAAAATGGTTGTGGCTGTCATTGGATCTCATATGATGAGAAATATTTCTGGTACAGCTTGCTGTAGTGCATGGTTAATTTTGCAAGACAACCTATAATTTTGTCTAAGGCTGAATGGTACACAGAATGGAAATGAAGCTCAGAAATATGGTTGATGTATACAAATTGACCAAAACATCATTGCTTCTAAATAAACACCAATGTGACCCACTAACGACTAATATTAATAAAGATTATGGACTAAAACTGATAACTTTGATGCAATTTCTCTTCAGGAGGATAAAAGAAAAGAACTTGTATGACATTTAAAGAATTTTATTCTAATAAAAGATCTTCAGACACAAGTTAGAATCATTTCCTCATTCTATATTTTATCAAAAACTATCCAAAAGTTAACAATTCCAAATTGGAAAAAAATTAAGTGCAAGCACATACCAACACATTCTCATAAGACTTATGAAAGAGACTTCAAGGAGTTTTAAAGATATGTAAATAAGCATGGTCTAATGGTTAGGTTGTTGCATTCACAATCATGAATCATGGTTTCAATTCCTAGACTGGCTGTGCATTGTGTTCTTGAGCTAAAACATTTCATTTCATGTTGCTCCAGCCTACTCAGCTGTAAATGAGTAACCTTGTGACAGATTGACATACAAGGATGAGATGGTGACTCAGTGACTCAGGAAAATCACCCAAAGGTTTCATGAGCCATGTTATGTATTCGTTAATCAAAATGATGAATAGTACAACCCATACTGTGAATCCTGACTGGTTAGGATTGGTTGTTCAACAACATCAAAGGGTGAAGATGATGATGTGTTTTTGCCAGTTGTAAAATATAAACCAGAGGTTGTAAACTGTAACTGTTCTTGGTTTGATAGAGAAAGAGGGTGCAAGTAATTTTACAGAGAGAGGTAACAGTTAATCTTATCAAGGTAATAAGTCAAATCTCTCAAACAGTTATAGTAAGATAATGTGATGTTTTAAATATAAGTCCATTTAGTATTTTGCCAGAGACTGAAATAATCTGACTGGACATATATAACTTTATTCTATACTGAAACACCCTATGAAGATATTCTGATTGATGATTGAAATAGATAGAAAGATTTTGATTGCTTAGTATGGCTTGTATTTGTACAATTGCTAGAGAACTCTGGTTAGAAGTGTTTCTTCATACATGGAGTGATAGGGATAAAGACTTGATTAAACTTAGCATTACAAAAGTTACTGTTTTGTTAATGGAGAGGCAACAAAGTTCAGTAAAGTGATCAAGTTTCTACTTACTATAAGAGGTATCAGAATTTATATTGAAACAGACATTTTAGAAGCTGATAACCTCTTCTTTAAAGTTATTGATCTATGTGAAACTGGAGGAATGGTTTGAGACCAAACCTTCTTAGTTTTTCCAATCCTGGCCTGCTGCTTTCAGCTTTTACCATGGCTAGAGTTTAAAACAGCACTCTCCTGATGTCAGCTATTGATGCATACACAAGAAATTCAAATATTTTCTTTTCAAATCACACTTGCACCAAAGTAAATACTTATCAATTGATTAGAAACATTAATTCTATTTTCGTTTGCCAATGATTTTCTTTAACAGACTAAAGTTAATTTGCTTATAATTTCTCTTCTTATTGCAGTCCGCTAAAATGCCAATGGACCCTAACAACTAACAGTAGTCATGTTTTTGAAATTAATTTGGTTAAGTTTGAAGAGTTGAGTTATCTTGATATCTATGATGGTGAGTATTTCTTCTATCCAGTATATGTATAATTTCTGTTTTTTATTATGAAACTTATTTGATGCCATTGTTTGACTTCTCTGTCTCAAGTTAACATTAGTGCAACTTTTATATGATGTTAATATTGTATGATAACTGTGTCTGATGCTGTTGAATTTTTTTTGGGGTGGGGAGGTGATTTTTAATACCAGTATCTTATACCATGGTTTGATACTTGTGCTTAGGTTTATATTGTCTAATAACTATTTGTAATGTTACCACAGTATGATGATAATATATTTTCATATAAATATTCTGTTATTGTCAGAGGTGAATTTTGTTTCATATCTGACATATCCAAATTGACATTTGAGTTTGAAGTTAACATTGAGGTATAGCTATCTAATGTTGATATTATTGGTGAGTTTTGTTTGACATCTGTGTCTAATGTTTACATTCTTTAACATCTCTGTATGATGTTATATTGTTTGATATCCATATTTCATTTTAATATCTGCATCTGATGTTGATATCCATTATCCTCTATATCAGATGTAAATATCTGCTTCTATAAAGACCACCATTATAGCACATACTAACATAGGTGCACACACACTGCCATACATTATACACACACAAACTATTTACCATAGTAGGTACACTTATATCCACACACACATGTATGCACGCACTACTCATATCTTCTATACACACACACACTCATAACATATGTACACTCCTCTATACCACCCTGATATTCACACACAGTGTACACACACATACACATACACAAACACACATGCATATACTCACACACAAGAAGCATATGTACCCTCACACAAACTTGTGCACTCACACATGCACATACACACACACCAGCAGGCATTCCTGTATCACTCTCCCGCCATTAAAACCTCAGTTGCCTTTTGCACTTCTGGTTAGTCAGTGATCCAACATGTGAACCCATGTACATTTTTTTCTGGCTTTCTTCTTTTTTTTTTATCTCCTCTCTTCTCTTCCTGGTCCCTCTAAGACATTCATCGAGTATCCAACAAAGAACTATGTCTGAAACATTGAAACATTTTCTGTTTCTTTCTTTGACTGTTAAATTAATATTGATTGTGACCATCCCTTATACTTTTTTTTTTTTTTGCTATTTGTATTTGGTTTTTGCTTTACTATATATGTATAACAATATAATAAAAGGATGTTGACTGAATAAAAAGAGTAGTCATTTGTTTTCCATTCATGACATAGTTATTGTTAAAAGATTTATTAGATACAACCATTTTTGACCTTTTAGCATTTAAACAAGCCATATCCGACCCAAATTTTCTCCTTGTTTTATGTTCTAACAACCTATATCTAGCCTCTCACGCCTACCATACAATGTTATTCCAAAAATATACAATCACATCACTGTGAATAAAAAGGCATGCATTTGACAGAATAATATAAATGCTACAGGATTAAGCAAAACTGAAAGCTTTTTATGTGGTGACTTGGTTGGATAGCTTTGTGATCATGTGCAGAGAGAAGGGGAAGTGAATGAATGTAAGTGTCCCTGCCATAGTGTACATTTTAAAGTTAGTAGCAGTTTGGTCATTTATGATCTAGAATCTTCATATTGACAACTCTAGTTGTTGAGCAAAGCTGAATTTGAAGATCACTAACTTAACACATGACTACATCTATCCTCTGTTGTCCTACCTGCTTCACTGTCTGATCGCTGCTGTTCACTCTTGTCTATGTCTGACTCTCTGTTGTTCACTCCAGTGTTTCTTCCTCTCTAAACCTGGTATCTTTTAATACACTCCAGAAGAAATCTGATTAAACAAACCCATGGTGTCATCATCACCCAAAAATCTAGATGATTGCAAATAATTTTATTGGTCTGATTTTTGCTATCATTACTTAACCTACCAAAATCCAGTTGTTGCTTACAAAGAATTTATCTGATTGTAAACAAGTCTGGTGTTTGAATCAATGCACACACACATGCACGCACGCACACACGCACACACGCACGCACACACACACACACACACACATACACACACAGCAAAAAAATTGACAGGACCCTATCACCCCACACACCGCAGGAAAGGTGTAGGCAGAAACTCCATATGGTGTACCCAGTGCAAGCTATAGACACACAAGAGGTGCAGTGGATTAATTTGAATGTTATCAGAGAAGATAGTTTTCATATGTGGAAGATACACAGGATCCTTAAAAACTTTAGAGACTTAAGAAATTGTTTCTCTCAAATGCCCTGATGGCTCATTAGAGGTAGTGGATAATTTCTGTTACCTAGGGGACCAAATTAGTAGTGGAGGAGGATGCACAGAGAATGTGATAGCTAGAATAAGAATAGGATGGCGGAAATTCAGAGAGTTATTACCTGTGTCAGCCATGAAAGGTTTCTCTCTTAGAGTGAAAGCAAGATTGTATGATGCATGTATACAGACAGCAATTTTACATGGTAGTGAGACATGGGCCCTGAATACAGAGGACATGTGATGGTTAGAAAGGAATCAGGGAATGAGGTTAGTATGCTCCGCTGGATGTGTAATGTAAGTGTACATGCTTGACAGAATGCCAGTGTTCTGAAAAGAAGTTAGGCATAAGAAGAACTAGTTGCTGTGTGCAAGACTAAGCTGGCTTGGTCATGTGATGTGGATGGATGCCAATAGCTCCATAAAGAAGTGTCAATCTCTCAAAGTGGATGGAACATGTGGAAGTGGGAGACCCAGGAAGGCATGGGATGAAGTACTGAAGAACAACCTCAGAAAGCTGAACCTTTCAGGCAAGATGACAAAGGACTGAGATACCGGGCACTTGGCTGTACTCAAGAAGGCCCATACCCTGCAGCAGAAGTGTTAAGACTGATCCTTCTGGTGGTGTTAATCATTCATGGTGGTGCCATATAAAAGTGCCTGTGTAGCGACATGGAAAAGCACCTATGTGGTGACACAAAAAGGCACCCGTGTAGCAACATGTAAAAATACTGATATGGCGACACAAAAAGGCACCCATGCAGTACCATATAAAAGCATCCAGCACACTCTATAAAGTGGTTGGTGTTAAGAAGGGCATCCAGCCACAGAAATTCTACCAGATTAGACTGGAGTCTGGTGCAGC
>NC_068989.1:31325434-31327934 GCF_001194135.2 Octopus bimaculoides | reverse complement strand
TGCAGGAAAGGTGTAGCTAGAAATTCCATAAGATGTACCCTGTGTAAGCTATGGACACATAAGAGGTGCAGCAATATAAGAGGAAGATTAACAGGGAAACTTGTTTTTGTATGCACAGGTACAATAAAAACATGCAGAAAATAGACTCCATCAAATGCTAAGGAGGAAAGCTAGAAGATGTTGATAGCTTTCATTATCTAGGTGACCAAGTCACTAGCAGGGGTGGATACTCCGAGTGCATGGCTGCTAGAATAAGAGTAGGTTGGACAAAGTTCAAAGAGCTCCTACCTCTGCTGGCAACAAAGGGCCTTTCCCTCAGAGTGAAAAGCAGATTGTATGATGCCTGTGTACAAACAGCCATGTTACATGGCAGTGAAATATGGGCTGTGATTGCCAAGGACATGTGTAGGCCTGAAAGAAATGAAGTTAGTATGCTTCGCTAGATGTGTAATGTCAGTGTGCATGTACAACAGAGCGTAAGCATGTTTAGAGAAAGGCTGAGCATAAGAGACAATTGCATTGATATGGTCATGTGATGCATATGGATGTGGACAGATGTGTGAAGAAGTGCTGATCTCTACCAGTGAAAGGAAGCTGTGGAAGAGGTAGACCGAGGAAGACATGGGATGAGGTGGTGAAGCATGATCTTTAAACGTTGGGCCTCACGGAGGCAATGACTAGTAACCGAGACTTTTGGTAATATGCCATACTTGAGAAGACCCTTTGAACCTAGTGAAATCATAGCTGTGGTTGTCAATGTCATGTAACTGTCATGAATGCTGGTGTTGTGTAACTAGTACCCATGTCAGTGGCACATAAAAAGCACCTTCCAAGAGTTGGGCCTCATGGGGCAATGACAAATAACCAAGACCTTTGGCAATATGCTGTGCTTGAGAATAAGATCCATCAAGCCAAGTGAAATCATAGTCATAGCAGACAGGGGTCTCGTGCAAACTGACACTGTGACGGTGGTATGTAAAAGCACCCATTACACTCTCGGAGTGTTTAGCATTAGGAAGGGCATCCAGTCATAGAAACTATTGTGGTGAAATCGGGACACCCCTGTGGGATAGCAAGTGAATTGTCCCAAACCTTATAAAAGCGCATGTGTACCCACAGTGTAATAAAAAAGATATAGAAATGGAGAAGAAGATATTAAAAATAAAAGGACTAATAAGAGTAAAATTAGATCCAGATATGTTTGAAGAAGGTGAGAAGGCTGCATTGGTGGAGGAGGAGGAGGAGGTGGTGTGGAGACTTAGAGAGATGTATCCACAAAATGTATCCACAGCAAGTGGGTTACATGTGAGCTATGATAATCTGCCAAACGTTGTGACGACAGAGGATCTATTGCCACATATAACAATTGTAAAATAAAAAAGATCATAAACTTTAAAAAATAAATGTATAAGAGAACAGTTAAATGAGACTGCGAGCTTTGGGGGGCTCATGAGACATTTCATCTTTTCATTTAAATAATTCATGCAATCATTTGTTAAATGTACCTCACGTGTTGTACTGTATTGTCTGTCCTTGTGGTGTGCCCCTCTGTGTCAGGCCGTAGTGCCTAATAAAGAAAGAGTACAGTGTGGTGTGTGCAGTCGCATTTGTGAAGGCAGTCATAGAAGTCGTTGAGAAGAGATATAAGCTTGTTACGTGTTTGTTACTGATTTAGTTTTTGTAGTGTTATAACACTGTTACAGTGTAGTCTATATCCAAACTCAAGGATATAAGAGTGACGATGAGAAAGTCAAAGCTCACTGTGGACATTCTTAGCATAGAAGACTTATTAGCTTCTGTGGTACAGTTGCAACAGCAACTACAACAACAACAAATCAACAGTTGTTGGAATTATTGTTGCAATCCAAAAACACTTCATGTTCGTTTTCAGCAGACAGAGTTGCTAATTCAATTGAAGAATGCCAAAGGATTATAAATTTATGACAGGACACTGAAAAAATTGAAAAAGATTATTCAAATATACCTATGTGTTGACCTGTAACAGATAAGAAAAAAGAAAACCAAGTCAAGACCCAAACCAAGCTATGGGTATGGAGAAATACATTTTAAAAGAAACTGTCCTTTTAAAAACTAAAATGTTTTGGATGTGGAAAAATCGGACATAAGAATTCACATTGTTGGGTGAAACAAAAAAGGTCGAATGAAAAAAATTCAAGAAGAAAGTATTGTCAATACAAATGCAAAGTGAAGCACAAAAAAGAAAATTTGTCTCCATAAAAATAAATAATGCGAATACCAGACTACAGTTGGACACAGGTAGTGATATCATGATAATTAACGATGATACATGGAGAAAAATAGGAAAGCCTATTGAAAAAAACTTCGAAAATTGCGCGAGGTGTTTCAGGGAAACAATTGTGATTTTGGGGCGAAATGGTAAGTGAGATGACATTTTGTGGAAAAACTTTGAAAGCCAAAGTTTTTGTATTAAAAAATACAACAAACCTATTTTGGCACAGACTGGCTGGAACTATTTAAC
>NC_068989.1:31322351-31325253 GCF_001194135.2 Octopus bimaculoides | reverse complement strand
GAGGAATTGGATAGACTTGAAAAACTTGGAGCTATAGAAAAAACTGATTATTCAGAATGGGTATCATCAACTGTTTATGTAAAGGGAAAAAAATAATAAAATACAAGTATGCACTGACTTTTCAGCAGGCTTGAACGAATGTTTGATGACATACAATTACCCATTACCAAATCCGGAGGAAATTTTTGTGAAACTCAATGGAAGAAAATTTTTTTCAAAGTTGGACTTGTTGGAGGCGTATTTACGGGAAGAATGTTCAAAATTATTAACAATAAACACCCATAAAGGTTTATATAAATTCAATCAACTTCCTTTTGGGATAAAGGTGACACCTAGTATTTTCCAACAGGTGATGGACACTATTCTTGTGGATACAGATTTTGCTATAGCTTACTTGGATGACATATTCATAAAAAGTGAGTCTTGAGGCCAGCATACTTGGATGACATACTCATAAAAAGTGAGTCTTGAGGCCAGCATGAGCAACATGTTAAAAAGGTTATTGAAAGAATAAAGGAGTCTGGATTTAAACTTAGCGAGGAAAAATGCAAATTTTTCATGCCAGAAATAAAGTATCTAGAGCAAGTTATCGATAAAAATGGTTGCAGGCCAGATTCTTCAAGATCAACTGCAATAAGAAATATGCCACCCCGAAAAATATTACAACATTACAAGCGTTCTTGGGGCTTGCAAACTATTACCAAACATATATACCGAATATGCATGTGCTAAGAGCACCCCTAAACACCTTATTGAAAAAAAGACATTAAATAGTATTGGTCGGGCAGGTGCCAAAAAGTGTTCGAAGATATTAAAAAAGTTTTAACATCAGAACTGTCATTACCGCACTTTGATCCAAATTTTAAAATAGTAGTAACACCAGATGCGAGCAAAAATGGTATAGGAGCAGTAATTTAACACAAGTATGAAAATGGTAGCCTAAAACAGTGTTGCCGATTGAAAAAACTGCAGACTGTTGTCAATTTATGGATCGAAAAAGGGTATCTCCGCACATACAGCCAACTGATTGCAGCACAAGGAAATGACCCTGCTAAAATTATGACTTTAAGATGGAATTTCTATCATCGAAAAAACTGGGATATGCGGATGGGCTGTCAAGATTGATACCTAAATACACTGAACCGTTAGAGGACACAGTAATAGTGGCAATAAAAGCTGAAATCGAAATTAAAAAATATACTCTGAAACATGAACTACTTGTCACTTTAAGGAAACAGAAATTAAAGCAGAGAAGGATGTGTTCATAATAAAAATGAAAAAAACAGTGAAGTCAGAAACAAATGCAAAAACTCATGTAGCTGAGCGTAACACAGTTTCAAAATGGCATTTGATATGTGAGGACGTACTTATGTATGCTCAGAGGGTTGTAATACTTGTTTCTTTCCAAAATTGTATGGTAAATGAATTTCACAGGGGACATCCATGGATCGCGAGAATGAAAGCACTGATAAGGAGCTACATCTACTGGCCGAATATGGATCAGGATATTGAAAAACTCATGAAAGCCTGCAGAGGTTGTAACCTGACAGCAAAAGCACCACCTATAAAAATTCAGCCTTGGCCCAAGACCGACACACCTTGGTCCCGATTACACATAGACTTCGCAGAACCGTTAAATGGAGGGTATTATCTAATAGTTGTGGATAGTTACACGAAATGGCTGGAAATATGTAAATGTAAGAAGCCAACCTCCAAAGTAACAATAGAATTTCTAGATGAACTTTTTGCGTGACATGGTGTCCCAGACACTATAGTGTCTGAAAGCGGAACACAGTTCACGTTGAAGGAATTTAAAAACTTTTGCAAAATACTAGCAATAGAGCATATTACTACTCTGCCACATCATCAGAGATCGAATGGACTAGTGGAACGTTTTGTAGACACGTTTAAGAGGGCGCTGAAAAAATGTAGGAATGAGCTACTAGCTGATACTGCATTGATGAAATTCTTAAGTATCTACCGAATAATCCCTAACCCCAACACCACTTCAGGTGTGTTGCCGGCTGAACTAATGTTTGCCAGGAAAGTCAGGTCAGTATTTGACAAATTACTACTGGGAAGAAATGAAAAAAATGGAGAGAAACACTTCAAAATCGGTAACATGCTGTTTTTTTAAATATACAGAAATGGAAAGGAAAGTTAGGAAGAAGGTATAAGTAAACATTTAGGAAAAATAACGTACATGGTAAAAGGTCATACATGGGAAAAAAAAAGATATGTAAACCAATTGAAAAAATGGTTTACAGAAGAAAGAGTAAGACATGAAGAACCAATGGATTTTCTTTATGACATTTTTGATGTCCTGTTACCTCAAGGAATAGTCAAACAAATAAGTACATCAACTAGGAAAAGAAAACAAACATAACTTTTGCAAGTGGAGCCAAAACAAAAAATATTCCAATTTCTTCCCGTGGAATTAAGTAAAAACAAAAGAAAAATGGGAAGAGTAGGTAATAAATATATAATAAATGAAAGAAAAATATTGACTTCCAAGGAAAGTCAAGCTCAAAAAGGGGAGATGTTGTGGTGAAATCCTGACACCCCTGTGGGATAACAAGTGAACTGTCCTAAACCTTATAAAGATGCATGCATACCCACAGTGCGAGGTACAGTGTGGTGTGTGCAGTTGCATTTGTGAAGGCAGTCGTAGAAGTCGTTGAGAGGAGATATAAGTTTGTTATGTACTAGTTACTGATTTAGTTTTTGTAGTGTTATAACACTTACAGTGTAGTCTATATCCAAACTCAAGGATATAACAGAAAACATATCAAATCAGACTAGGGTCTGGTGCAGCCCCACCAACCCTAGTCAAGCCATCCAACCCACGCAAGCATGGATACGGGATACTAAATGATGACGAAGTATATATATATATATATAT
>NC_068989.1:31317869-31322207 GCF_001194135.2 Octopus bimaculoides | reverse complement strand
ATATATATCAATTTAAATAAGAGCTACGACGCAATCCTATAATAATAGAACTTGTTTATTATCCTATGCACATTTCAATGCAAGATCCCGACTCACTCTTGTCTGAGATAAGAAATTAGAGCCTTGCATCTCTTCAGGGCCAAGTTACATTAATTCACAGCAGACAACATTATTAGTTGTACTTAAATTACATGTGTATAAAAAAGTTATAATTATGTTGTAACGACATGAACGTATTGAAACTGCTTGCAATATCGATTAAGAAAACCGTTATATGGTAAAGTAACTAAGTAGAATTGTTAACCTAGGATATTAACCTAGGATGTTAAGTAGCAACAAGCAAACGACACTGTATATTCACAGACAGTAGACATGACAGATGATAATTCACAATTTAAGAAGCTTTTTAAATCTAGAAAAAGCCCTCCATATAATCCGAGGCTGGATAAATTTGAAGATGAACTTTGGACAGTTGTTAACAACATTAAAATAAATAAGTCACTTAGAAGGAACGAACATTTGGAATACCTAAACAGGATAACCAGGGAAATTAACAGAACGAACGGAATTTTAGTTAAATCTCACAAAACAGGAAACATATATAAACTACAGAAACATTATTTAGACCTTCTTAAAATAGAAATCGAGAAAAACTACAAAATAACAAATAAGAATATGCTCAGAAAAGCAAATTTAGAAGCTAAAAAGTTAATGAATAGGTTTAACCTATTGAACAGAACTGAATCTCTAGTACCTAGGGAACCGCGCGATTTATCCTTAAAGATCACAAAAGTAATTTTTGGACAGATCCTTCCTTAAGACTCATTTGCCCGACTAAGTCGGATATAGGGACACTTAGTAAGAATATTTTATATAAATATATCCCTACAATAGTAAAGAAATTAAAACTTTATTTATGGTCTAACTCTATACAAGTTATAGAATGGTTCAAATTGATTAAGGACAAGGAAAATAAGAAATTTATTCAATTTGATATTGCAAATTTTTACTCATCTATTAATCCTATCATACTTAACAAAGCATTGTAGTTTGTACATAATAAGGTGGGACTTACAAGGGATGAGATTAATGTTATATTAGCGGCTAGAAAATCATTTATTAAGTTCAATAATAAAATTTGGATTCGTAAAGATACCCCGGATGCATTTGATGTCCCTATGGGGAGTTCTGATTCAGCACAGATAGCTGACATTGTATGTTCCTTCATCCTTAATGAAATGGAAGATCAATTCCCAAATATTAGGGGGGAGTCTATATAGGGATGATTGTCTGTTATATCTTAGGAATAGCTCTAGCCAACAAGTACAAAAGGTTAAGAATAGATTAGCCAGGTTTTTTCGCAGAATGGGAATGCATATAATATTTTAGGATAATATATCATTAGCTAATTTTTTAGACGTAACATTAGACCTACATAATATGACATATAGACCATACCATAAGCCTTCTAGTAACCTGAAGTACATCAGTAAGTTTAGTAATCACCCTAGATCAATAACAGATAATTTGGTAAAGAATATATCGCTAAGATTATCTAACCTATTGGCAAACGCCAATGTTTTCGAAAATGAGGCAAAGTTCTATAACTCTACCTTATCTAGAGCGGGTTATAAAGATAAGGTATACTATATTAAACCAGACTCTGATTCCCCTCAGGCAGGTGAAAAAATTAACAATATTAATAATAATAATTTTAACGCCGTAAGAAAGAATAGAGGTAAACCACAATACCCTAAACATGAACCTAATTGTAACAGCAGTAGATTAAAATTCTTTAGGAATAGTAGTAATAATTATAATACTAAAAATGAGGATAATATATGGTTTGTAATTTCATTTAGGAAACAAATTAAGTCTAACTTAATTACCCAGTTCAGGAATGTGGTTAGTAGAAATTTTCCCAAAAATTCGCATTACTATAAAATCATAAACGCACATAAGGTAAGGTTTGGATTTTCAAATACAAAGAATTTAACACAACTTATTGCCTCGCATAACTTTAAACTATTAAGCTCTAACTTTATTGAAGAGTCTAATAATAGGAATATAGGTAATAATCTTAATTTTCTGGGTGACACTGTTATAGATAATTTAAATGTCAACAAAAACAATAATACGAATATTAATAATAACAACAGAATCGTAATATCAGAATTAAATTCTAACAGAATTAAATTCCTAAGTGTAAATGTTAAGACCAAAAATACTGTATACCAGCGTAAGGTATTAACAAACAATGACGTTAGGGTATATATAGGATCATCTTCGCTTGAAATTTCAAAAAGAATATCGAATCATTATTCAACATTTAGAGATAGAAAGAAGCAGAATAGCACTGGGCTTAGCAAATTAATTTGGCATCTTAAAGACCAAAATAAGGGGTATTCTTTAGGATGGTCAATTACAGGAAAACCATTTCCATACGACAAGGGCAAAGAATTTTGTTCCCTCTGTAATTTAGAATTGCATTTCATACTTTTCTCCAAAGGTGACCTGGTTGACCAAATTACATATAGAGCTTACAGATGTAAACATGCGATGAGGCATACCTTTGCATACTCTATTTAAAAATCTACTTTGGGGTGTTAGTTAATTCCATACTAGCATATTAATTTAACTTGGTTTAGCTTTATTTTCATATAACCTTTTTCTATATTTACAATTATAAGTTTGGATCTTAGTTACTTGATGTATCATTTATAATTCTATGTAATTTTTGTATAGATGATATCGAAATAATTGTTTACTGTTTGCCTTATTGGTTAAATCCCTTCCTTTATTAATATTGTAATTTAATTTCACTACTAAGTTAATGTAATGTATATTTAAGTTTTTGATTGTTGCAATTTGAACGTGACCTAATTTATTTTATTTTATAGTTTATAATTTCTTAATTATCTTGATTACATATCCTTAAATCATATCTCAAAACTATTTTAAACTTTAAAATAAATATAATTATTTGATAGGGTTAATCACAATGGAGTGAATTATTTAGATCGTAAATATTATTTTGCTAGATTAAATCCCTTCCTTCATTAATATTGTATTTGAATTCCACTACTAAGCTAATCTAATGTATATTTAAATTTTTGATGGTTGCAATTTGAATGTGACCTAATTTATTTTATTTTATAATTCATAATTTATATTTTCTTATTTATCTTGTTTACATATCCTTAAATCAAGTCTCAAAACTATTCTAAACTTTAAAATAAATATAATTATTTGATATGATTAATCACAATGGAGTGAATTATGTAAATCAAAAAAATATTATTTACTAGATTTGCCTCTCTTTGACCATCAATTTATATATTTATTTTTCTAGTAAGGTCCATAATAGATAATTTTTCTTTCTTCGTTTTATTTACTTTTTTTTCAAACCTCCAACGGTTTTTATTGAATATACAGCGTCATATGCTTGTCGCTACTTAACATCCTAGGTTAATATCCTAGGTTAACAATTCTACTTAGTTACTTTACTATATAACGGTTTTCTTAACCGATATTGCAAGCAGTTACAATATGTTCATGTCGTTACAACATAATTATAACTTTTTTATACACATGTAATTTAAGTACAACTAATAATGTTGTCTGCTGTGAATTAATGTAACTTGGCCCTGAAGAGATGCAAGGCCCTATTTTCTTATCTCAGACAAGAGTGAGTCGGGATCTTGCATTGAAATGTGCATAGGATAATAAACAAGTTTTAATATAGGATTGTGTCATGGCTCTTATTTAAATTGATATGCACCCAAAATTGTATCACATATTTGAAAGTCTTTATATTTTAACAAAGTATAAACAACTTTTCAAGTGAGAATTTTGCTACTTTGATAACATGTACAATATTTTACCAAAATATTTGGTAGAGATTTAAATATACAAATATATATATATATATGTAAAGAAGCATTGGTTATAGAACAAACATTAAATTTGCGTCAACGACTTTACATACAACACCACCGCTCAAACATTTAACCATATATAAAAATCACCATGGTTCTCAAACACATAAAAAATAATACATACACATAAAATCACAGAAGGTTAAAATATATAATCAAATAAAATACAAATAGAATAACCTATCAAAAAGTTAAATATAAACAGCTAAAAATTCAAAAACTACCAAAAGACCTAATAGACAAATATAAAGTAAGTAAAGGTAAAAATAAAATAAATGTCCACTGACTAAAAAAGTTTTATCAGACAATTAAAATATTTTTTAAAATTAAAAAAAAAAATTTATTTTATTATTTGAAAAATGTCTTTTACTTCCCTCGTACAAGTACGTCCAATATATAT
>NC_068989.1:31315894-31316415 GCF_001194135.2 Octopus bimaculoides | reverse complement strand
TTATTATAACCATTATGTCTGGGGAAAGTCATTTTGTTTTAATACCTTATCAATTAACACATTCACCAGTTTGATTTCCACTCATTTATTTTTTTTAAATTTTCGTTGCTTCTTGTGACTTCTTCAATGATCATTGACTCTGTCTGTTATCAGAGCTGCATTCTATTTGTTTGTTTGTGCACATGTGTGTGCATCGGTGTGCAAGTGTATACATGTATGTATGTATGCATATATGTATGTATGACTCCATGTATGTTTTTGAGTGTGCGTGTGTGAAGTGTGCATGTGTGTATATGATTATGTGTTTCAGTCTTCTTTTGTGTATGTATGCGTGTATGTGTGCTTATCTGTCCATATTACCTATCTACCTATCTATCAACATATTTACCTACATATCCATTTACCTACTTATAAATATGTCTACATAGGTAAACAAGAACGTGTGTGTGTGTATATATATATATATATGTGTCTATATATATATATATATATATATATATATATATATATATATATATATA
>NC_068989.1:31311882-31314505 GCF_001194135.2 Octopus bimaculoides | reverse complement strand
ACATACACAAAAACTTCAATTTTATAGATATTAGGTATATATATACACACACACACACACACACACACACACACACAGATCATCATCATCATCATCACGATTTAACATCCGTTGTCCATGCTGGCATGAGCTGTACAGTTTGATTAGGCTGGCATGCTCGAAGGCTGTGCCAGGATACAGTCTGATTTGGCATGGTTTTTCCACACACATAGGATGAACCTACACCTCTGTGTTTTCGTGACCAGTGTGCTAACATTTACACCAACATACCTGTCTTACACGTATGGAAAACCCACATTTTCTGTCATGGGCTTATATGTCCCAATATTAGATTATTTTCTTTAGTCAATAGACAGTGATTGCTTATAAGCTTTAAGCTTATAATATATTATAATATTTACATTATTATTATTTACAGAATTCTAAAATTTGGCACTACTTTTCAAAAACATGGCATATATATATATATATATATATATATATATATATACTTTATTTAAAAGCAGCAGAAATATAACAAAAGACTGTTACTCTGAGTTTCACGTTCCCGTTCATCGGACAAACGGGAATGTGAAACTCAGAGTAACAGTCTTTTGTTATATTTCTGCTGCTTTTAAATAAAGCATATTACTCTACCTCTGGTATTTGAGTACTCTTTTTTCCACCTTGTTGCACATTTCATGTGCTAACTCCGGTATATATATATATATATATATATATATATATATCTGTTAAAACATTTAGTGAAATATATTTTATATTCTTTTTTGTGTCTTGATCTTTTCAGGAAATACTCTTATTGAGCATCTGAATCATGAAATCCAACAATACACAACAAAGTCTTCCATGCTAGATTTATTCTACAACAAGCCAAATACATTCAGTTCTGGTTTCATTATCACTTACAAAACTATTCCTAAAGGTAACTTGTTTCTGACAATTCTACTCTAAACATATTTAATCATTTTTGTTAGTAATTTTTGTTTATTTAGAGTAAGAAATATGCCATTCATGATGATTTTGTGTCTTCAAAAATTGGGGTGGTTGATGTGATTGATAGTCATCTTGAACTCTTGGAGGTTGACAATATAAAAACATGTACAAGGACAGTGGGGCAAAGTTCTATAATGAAAATGTTTTATGCAGGTTTTGTGGTGGGTGAGCATGAGAGAGTAAGGGTGATGAGAGAAAGAATAGCAGGGACAACTATTGAGTAGATATGGCAGGAGAAGTTGTTACAGTTGCAGTAAGAGAGACAGAAAGGAATATGGTCGGAAAGTAAAGGGAGTGTGTGTCAGTGAGTTTTTGCAATCATCTAGATGGCCATTTATAGGATATGATATAGAATCATTCCAGATATATGATTTGTCTCCACAATGTTTAATAAAGTCAATAACTGGTTATAATTGAAGGCTTTCCTATAACATGCAAGTTGGAATTCTGACAAAGTTATAAACATGTGGTCACCATGAAAAATCATTAGAAATTGCATGGTTTAGTAACTATAATGAAGATATAGATATCATATAAATTGGTAAGATTTACTATTTATTGTGACTGTATCTGACAGTGGTGAAGTTGAAATATAGAGCAGAGCTCAGACTGGAGAAATGAATTAGAGGTGTAGCAGCTCAGTGAAACAATAAAACACATGAAGTGGATTGAATTTCAGGGATTATTACCAACTATATCAATACCTTATGTGAAGGCACATAGTTCAATAGTTAGAGTATTGGGCTCACACTCATGAGGTAGTAAATTCAATTCCCAGACTGGACTATGTGTTGTGTTCTTGAGCAAGACACTTTATTTCATATTGCTCCAGTTCACTCAGCACAACTGACATTTTCTATCACAAAATGAAGGTCTACAGGCAATCTAAGTTTTCTTGTTGAGGTAGAAGATATCTCCTCCTGGATAGAAAAGATATAGCCTTTTATGTGAAATGTGATGTATCTATCACAGGTCCAGAAGAGGCCACTATTCCTGCTAAAGTTGTTGATATTCTCCAGTTTGTTTGTCTGTTGGTGAAGTGAGTATTTCTCCTCTAACTTTTTGCTTAAGTAGGTCAGTCCAGCTACTCTTGATTTGCATGCAACATTTGTAATTTCAGAACACCTACTCAGGAGTTTATCTAATCTCATGATGTTATTTTTTTCCTTGTTAATAACATGGTCTAAGTGATACAATATGGCATTCAAAAATATTCTGGAATGACTACAGGCCTTTGCCTCCATCCCTCCATTTAACATAGTTAACCCAGGCTACAGGCCCACACCCCCAACACCCATACTGTTAGGATTGGCACTCTCAACGTCGGCACGCTGAAAGGTAGATCTGGTGAAATTGTTGAGATGCTTGAACGGAGACGCGTAGATATGTGCTGCATCCAGGAAGTAAGATGGAGAGGAGGTTCTACGAGGTTCCTCACAGGCAAAGAACACAGGTACAAGATTTTCTGGGCAGGGAACACTGACGGGGTCGGGGGCGTAGGAATACTTCTAGCGGAGAAATGGGTGGATAAGGTAATCGAGGTTGTTAGAGTAAGTGACAGAGTACTTAAGATTAGACTAGTGCTTCATCATAGATTAGCTACTGTCATCTCAGCCTATGCACCTCAACC
>NC_068989.1:31304275-31309112 GCF_001194135.2 Octopus bimaculoides | reverse complement strand
GATGCACCATTTTGAGCGTGGCCGTTGCCAGTACCGCCTGACTGGCTTCCGTAGGATTTTCGAGCGAGATCGTTGCCAGTGCCCCTGGACTGGCTTGTGCTGTTGGCACATAAGATGCACCATTTCGAGCGTGGCCGTTGCCAGTATCGCCTGACTGACCTTCGTGCAGGTGACATGTAAAAGCACCTACTACACTCTCTGAGTGGTTGGCGTTAGGAAGGGCATCCAGCTGTAGAAACTCTGCCAAATTTAGATTGGAGCCTCATGGTGATGATGATGATGAAATATCTCATGTTAGTTTCAACAGCCATACTCATCCTTGCTGGCTTAGGGCATATTGGAAGAAGGTATTAATTTTGGAGTTTTCCTTCCTCTAGGTTGACTGCTTTGACCAGAACTAAGGGGCTCAATCTACCCTTATAAAGATCTATTTCACCCATAGATGGAACTCTGACAGGTACTACCATTCCAGGTTAGAATGGTGCTGGGAGTAATGGTAATTAAGGGATGACTTCATGCACCCCGCAACTCCAGAACTCTCACACTGGAACCTCACCACCAAATGCAGTTTTAATGTCATACCCAGGACACTAGGAAGAGCATATGACCATAGAAAACTCTGTTCCATCATTTTGACCTATGTAAGCATGAAAAAGGGACATGAAAATGATGACAGTAATGGCAGTAGTGACAGTGACATTGGCAACAGCAATGACAAAGATGACACCCTCAAGGTACATACAAAATATGTCAGGGCAACAAAGGACCCCTTTAAAGCCTGACTAAATAATTATAGATTGAGCAATGTTAGCTACAACTACTGTTATTACCACTACATTGCTGCAACTATTAATACTGCCATATGATTTCTCCCACTATTATGACCCACTCATTAATATCAATAGTACCTATAAGAAACACTAGACCACTACTATAGTTAATACTGTTTGCTATGCTACTACTACTATAAGCTAACAGCTGTCAGATGGAGGCATCAATTACTAACATGTAAATTTGTAAGAAAAATGGAAACTTTCAATAATGCTAGCAGGAAAGATTAATTTAATTTAATTTAATTCATTTTATCCTTTCTTTTTTTTTATTATATGATTATATTGTCTTAATGATTGAAACCATTAGTAACTTTTGTAAATATTTTCCCCATTATCTCTTTCTGTTTGTAATATACAAGGTATCCCCAAAAACTTTATACATATTTTAACAGCTGATAGCTCACTTAATTTTCATTCATTTTTAGAAATAAAGGTTGTCAGACAAAGCTTTGAACAAAGGAAATTATCCTAAAGTGATAAGAGAAATTTGAAATAGTCAAACTGCAAAGACAGTTTGCAAGGGAGTTTCAGACAGATCCACCTACATGACTTACCATCACTTGAATTAGAGATAAGCTTGAAGCAAATGCAACTGTACAAAATGCCCACAAGAAACATTCTGGAAAATCAGTCATTGACAAGCCCCACAATGCAAAAAAGGGTACTAGGAATGTATTGCCAACATTCAAGAAAATCTGTACTGCAAGCAAGTCATGAGACAGGAATTTCAAAATCAAGTATCCGTCATATTTCAAAATGCTGTCATTAGAAAAGTTCCGTTCCAAGAATAATCCTTGCTCTTAAATGAAAACGGTCCAACCAAAGAATGGAGTTTTGTGAGTGGTACTTAGTAAGATGCATAGAAGATACACACTTTCCAGCAAAGGTTGTTTGGAGTGATGAGGCCACATATAAATTAAATAGCTCAATTAATTGCCACAGTTGTACTACTCAAACCTGAGAATCCTCATATTATAGAGAACATCTGTTAATTTACCAGGACATACTGTATGCTGCAGTTTATTATCAAAAAGATCAATTGGGCCATTCTGTTTTAAAGATAGTGTGACTGGACCTACTTACTTAAACTTGGAGATTTCAGTTGTGAAACAATGTAGCAATAATAAGTATTTGTCTCATCCATGTTAACATAGAAAAATGGATATAAAGAGGAACGAAAGTCTGCATGTGTGCATGTGTGTGTGTGTGTGTGTGTGTGTGTTACAAATTTATAAATTATATATACTTATAATGACTTTCTTTAACTAAAGACTGTCAAGATATAATTATTTTAATGTTACAAGATTGATATTCTCAATTTATTTCTAGCAAAAGCAGGCTGTCTAGAAAATAAAGTGTACAAACATCCTGGAATTAAGGATCAGTTTATGATATCAACAGTTAGTGCAACTAATCACAAGTAAGTAAACAATTTGTACTTCAGTCATTTTTCATTTCATTTTAATATTTTGTTTAATGATTTACATCCATGTTAGAATAGATAGAAGTGTTTCTGTAAGCAAAGGAAAGGAAAATACATTGCTTTACTCTGCTTGCAAATAATTCAGAGCATAAGATTAACATCAAGCTATCTAACTGGAGAATTTCAAGCTTTCTGATTAGAAAATATCAACCCATCTAACTGGAAAATAACAAACTGTCTGATTTGAAAATGTTAAATCAGTTAACTCTACAAAATTTTTATTAGCTAAATAAATATTGATTTCCTTTCATTAATCATATGAAAGAACATTGTAAAATGTGAATTATTGTCAACTAAATCAACCCAAGTATATTAATAGTGCTTGCTTAGCTCTGAAAATAAAAGTCAGTCAACTTCTGTAGAATTTCTTATAAAAATATGATATAACTGAATATCTTTAATATTTCAGATTGTCAGATTATTGCTATTTCACTCTTCAGGCAGATGAATCTACCTACATTGAATTAGATTTACAGCGACTTGATATTAACAGCTCATGTCTACCAACTTATCTTGACATGACAATAAATAATCGTGAGTTCTTCTTATATACTTTTATTCTTTTAGTGGCTTTGGTGATTGGAATGTAATCATGCCACAACACTACCTTCAATGGCTTTTGTTGATCATATCAACTCAGAGCTTTTGTACTGTAGTATATAATTTATCATCTATTTTACTCAAACTTCTAAGTTTCAGAGTAGAAAGAAATATAACTTAAATATTACCATCAGATTTTAGAACAGTGTAAACATAAATGCAGATAAGAATACACACATACACACATGCATGCACACACACACATACACACACACACACATACACACACACACACATACACACACACACACACACACACACACACACACACACACACACACACACACACACACACACACACACACACACACGACAAGCTTCTATATAGTTTCTGTCTACCAAATCCACTCACAAAGCATTGATCAACCCAAGGCAATAGCTGAAGGGCCCAAGGTTCACACTGTGGAATTGAACCCAAAATACATATGGTTGTATAGCATATTTTTTAACAATAGAGTTTAACCATGAAATTTATATTACTTACAATATCATAACCAATGCTATCATTATCAACATCATCATTATTATTATCATCATTTCTTCCTTTCTTCTTCCATTTTGATAAGTGTTCAAACTATTACTGCCATCATAAGACAAATATCATAGTCTATCAATGAGTTGTGACTATGATGAAAGCATTCACATCCCCACTCAAATATGAAGATCCCATCATACATTGAAAACCTGGAAACAATGAAAGCTGAGTAAAACTAAAATGTCTGAGCCAACATTGTAAGGAAACAACTGCTTTAAAGCTTGCATTGAACAAAAGGGTTACATATTCCTTCTTACATGTGGTTATGAAATTAATCCAAAATCATGGAGCTTTTCTTCTATTGAAAAAATTCTGTACAGTAGTGAACCTCACTAAAAATAATACCAAGATGTACCAAACTGCTGTGGCTGGATATAGTTTAAATTACTTGTAAACAAAATAATCATCATAATTGTTTTGTCTAATCTTTTCTTTCCATGCTGGTACATTATAGAAAGTCTGTGTTATGTCATTTTTCTGTGTTTTGTATCCATACCCCAATAGATATACATCTTATCTAATGGGAGAAATATCCTTCAACCATTTAACAACACAGAAATTGACACAAACTCTAGTGCAACTCCCACAAGCTTTATGGTATAGAGAAGGAAATATAACAAAGATTTTCAATTTTAATTTAATTTTTCACTTTTAATTTTCAAGTATAATTTTCCTTTGAAAGTACTGGTAGGAAAAGTTATTTTGATATTGAAAAACTGAAAGTATTACACTAAGCTAAACTTAATCATTAAGTGGACCCTGACTTGGGTTAATATCCCCTCAGTTCTGGAGCTGGCAGGATTATCCAGAAGTGATGAGAAGAGACCAGATGGTCTTACCCTTTGTACCTGGGCAAGTGGTAAGTGCATCATCTGGGATTCTACAGTCTGTGACTCTTTTGCTCTCTCTCACATTCTAGATGCTGTGGTAAATGGGAGGGTCACTGCTTCCATAACCAAACAGACCAAAATCCTTAATTATTGGGACCTGTCAGTGAACCATTTCTTCCAGCCTGTGGTGTATGAGATGTTTGGAGGGGCAGGGCCACTAACAGCAAAGTTCTTGTCATCATTTGTGGCTCACCTTATTGAGGTGTCAGGTGATGCCTGTGAGAGTACTTGGCTGTTCCAGCACCTTAGCCATGCCATTGCCCATGGTAATGCTGCAAGTATGTTAGCTTGCTTCAGTAGGTTCTGTTGAACTTTGTGGTGTGTGACCAACTGAGGCACAAGGTGTTGAATTGATGTATTTCCCTTTTTTTCTTTCTTTTTCTTTCCTTTTTCCGATTTTTCCATTTTTTTCTCTCAGTTTTGAATTTATATTTTTAATGCGGTTTTGTATTAAATATATATATATATATATATATATATATATATATATATATAT
>NC_068989.1:31301124-31302865 GCF_001194135.2 Octopus bimaculoides | reverse complement strand
CTTATATAAATTTCTAATGTCCTTATATAAATAAAAATATATATATTGGGAATAAATGATGGATTTTTTCCCTTAGGAGGTTTTTTTCCCGCTAGCTACTTGATAAATTCTTCTAAAAGAATTCATCCTATTATTGAATTTAATTATGTGTGTGTGTGTGTGTGTGTGTGTGTGTGTGTGTGTGCGTGTGTAAAAAGCAAATAAGTAACAGAGATGTCCAGGTATTAGTGCATTATAGCCGTTTCAAGCAGCTTCATTCAATTGATCAATGCAAGCATTACATCAATTTGAAATACACTGCTCTCCTCAGCTGCATAAAACCATATAGGTTTTCAGCATACAGGATACTCCATTATAATTTTTTAGCAAAGGTTTCATCAGAACTAGAGAATAAAAGAATTACAATGCTTACTACTATTATTGGAGCAGACTTAACTTATGGAGAGAATATTTAAAGCCTACTATAATTTTAGTGGCAGAAGAAAATAATGATGGGGGTCAAGAAACAGTAGTGGTGATGTAGCTACATTCATCTTTATCCTTATCACAATCAAAAGATCCAATGCAGCAAGTATTCTACATCCCTTTAGAATTAAAAACCATTGGGAATTTGACAGTTAAGTTCTTGCTGCTGGTGATAGATTAATTGATGTCAGATACTATTCACCCTCATCCCCACAGCACTTATTTTACTGTGCCTATAAATTCGCCATGTCTACATAAAAGAACATGCCTCAGAAAATGCTAACAAGATAATGGTATATAGGAGATAACCAGAAAGAGGAAGGGCAAGGATGACTTAAACTATATTATGATTATCAATTAAAAGGGGCCTAAAATAGAAAATAAAGGAGGTCACAAAGAGATATAAGTGGGTATTAAGGGTACAGGGGGAAAACTATATATCTAATTTTTTCTAAATTTATATCTTATTATTAATATATTATTATATTTTGTATATTAAATCATAAAATTTACAAAGGGATTTAAGGACCAAGAAAGGGAAGAAGGAGAGATAAACCAATCTAAGTCCTAAAAAATGGGCCACTTTTATATGAAATAGAAACCTCATAATGCTTCATCCTAACATACTGTTAAGGTGGTCATGATAAAACTATTCAACATTGAACCCATAATTAAATTCAGATTTCATCCGAGAAGGGGTACACATTTTCTATTGACTGAAAACCAAAGATTAAGTGCTAAAAGAAGATAAGCAATTCTATAACAGATAAACTTATTTAAAAGAACCTTGGAAAAATATAATTATATAAAAATTTCCACCATTACAAAAAAACTTAAAGGATATAAGAAGGTATAAAAATACCAGATATATATACATGAAAATATCATATACAAATATATATATAAAAAAGAGATATATATTTTAACTATAAAATGTAAATACAAATGAATAAATATAAATACTATATTGCATTATAATATACCAGGATTAACTCTAGTGAGAAGTTTCAAACCTCTTCACAATCTATAGAAGTTACACTAGTATATATGAGGGTAAATAGTATATAAAATACGAAACATAATATAATATAATGATAACTGACACCCATGCCAACGTCATCTCCTTCATTGGACACGAAACTCAGCTTGCAAAGACCTGTTGGGCAAGTGAAAGCAAAATCGTGATGTCACCTGTGCCCAGCGTCGCCTTCCTTGCACTTGTGCCAGTGGCACATGTAAAGACATTCGAGCAAGATCATTGCCAGTGCCGCTGGAC
>NC_068989.1:31299960-31301024 GCF_001194135.2 Octopus bimaculoides | reverse complement strand
GGGGTAGAGGTAGACACAGGAAGACATGGGATGAGGTAGTGAAGCATGACTATCGAACGTTGGGCCTCACAGGGGCAATGACAAGAGACCAAGACCTCTGGAGATATACTGTGACTGCGAAGACCTGACAAATAAAGTGAGTCCATGGCCATATCCTACACCAGTTTCGCATAACCAGCCTCAGCCCATTCAAAAGTACCTTGGATCGTAGAACGACCTGCTGTGCTTACCTTGGATCGTAGGGCGACCTGCTGTGCTTGAGGAGACCTATTGAGTCAAGTACATCAATATCAAAATAAAAATCAAATGGAAATTGTAGTCGTGATACCCATGCCGGTAACAAGTAAAAAGCACCATCCGAGCGTAGCCGATGCCAGCGCCACCTTGACTGGCTTCCATGCTGGTGGCATGTAAAAAGCACCAACCAATCGTGGCCATTGCCAGCCTCCCCTGGCCCTTGTGCCGGTGGCACATAAAAATCACCCACTACACTCATGGAGTGGTTGGTGTTAGGAAGGGCATCCAGCTGTAGAAACATTGCCAGATCAGGCTAGAGCCTGGTACAGCCTCCCGGCTTCCCAGACCCCAGTCGAACCATCCAACCCATGCTAGCATGGAAAACGGATGTTAAACGATGATGATGATGATGATGTGTGTATATATGTATACACGCACACACACACATATATATACACAAACATGTATATAAATACATATTGAACCTAATAGAAATGAAAGTAATATATATATACAAAGTGAATGTATTAATAATGAAACCTATTAAAAGTGAAAGTATTATCTCACATTACAATGGAGATGTTATTGTTTCATTTTTGACACGTAATACTGAAATAGTGTAAGTGATAAGAGATTGCTCCAGA
Organism: Octopus bimaculoides; assembly: GCF_001194135.2. Classification (NCBI taxonomy): domain Eukaryota; kingdom Metazoa; phylum Mollusca; class Cephalopoda; order Octopoda; family Octopodidae; genus Octopus; species Octopus bimaculoides. The sequence goes on along the minus strand of NC_068989.1, from coordinate 31,300,143 downwards.
CTCGCATTAGACAAGAAGTTGAAAATCTTTTTGACCCATGACACTGCATGGACCCTCAGGAAGGTATGTGTAAAATTTGAATGAAATTGGTTGGGTAGTTCTCGAGATTTAGTGATGCACACATACAGACAGACTCACATTCTCATTTATATATATATATATCTATATATATATATATATATA
>NC_068989.1:31297982-31299627 GCF_001194135.2 Octopus bimaculoides | reverse complement strand
GACTGGTATGCATGGGCGACTGCTGGCCTTCCATAAACAACCCTGCCCGGACTTGTGCCTCGAAGGGTAACTTTCTAGGTGCAATCCCATGGTCAGTCATGACCGAAGGGAGTCTCAGCATATATATATACATATATATATATATATATATACATATACATATATATACATGTGTGTATATATATATATATATATATATAACTATGTAAATACAGGGTAAAAATTATTAAATTAATAATTAATACCAGTGGTTAGCATGCGTAATAAAAGTCAAAAGACATAAATATTTTTATAATATAATAGTGTATAAGGGTTTATACAAGGAGAGGAGACCACCATGTGGATTCCTTACATGCTAAAGTGTGCGGTCAAAACCCAAACCACGATGGAGATATTCTTACATTGCGCATTGCTTGTAGGACACTTCAATTAATAAAAATCTCAGTTAACCCTATACCCATGAGTTTCACCATTGATGATCAAATTAGTCAATCAATGGATTAATTAACTATCCGTGGCTTGTAAGATTGCTGGAAAATGCATAATTATTAAACCATAATATATACCAAAAACACAAAGTAAACACATGCACATTTAGTTCCATCTTTATACATCAAGAATTCAGATCCAAAGCCCCCAATCAATGTGGGGGTCCCTAAAACCACCTTATTTATCACATAGACACGGGCTGAAAGCGAGAGAAATGACATCTTTTTCTAGCATATAGCACTACCATGCAGTTTGCCCTTATTATTATTTTTATAAAAAATTATATACTCTGCATTAATTTATACCTAAAAGGTTTTACATGCTAGCTACCTGATAAAATCCTATATAGATTTTACCTTTGATGGTAATAATAAATATGTATTCACTTCAATTTATTTGCTGCTGAACTATTTTGGTTATTCAAATGTGGCTGAGATGAATGATCTAGATTTAAATATGAACATTTGTAGATGCACTGGGGATGTTTGTATTCATATGGTATGTATAAATGTTTATAATTATATATGTTGTGTTATGTCATACTAATGACAGTAAAGGAAGTTATATCACTGAACTAGAAGGCAACTGATCTTTGGCTAAACCTTTAAAAAAAAACTTTTTTGTTCATTTCCCTTGCTTTCAACCCATGTCTATGTGATAAATAAGGTAGCTTTAGAGTCATTTGACATCTTCTTCTAGCATGTAGCACTACCATGTAGTTTGCCCTTATTATAATTTTTATAAAAAATTATATATTGTGTATGTGTTTGTGTGTGTGTGTGTGTATACACATGTCTGTATATATCATCATCATCATCGTTTAACGTCCGCTTTCCATGCTAGCATGGGTTGGACGATTTGACTGAGGACTGGTGAACCAGATGGCTACACCAGGCTCCAATCTGATCTGGCAGAGTTTCTACAGCTGGATGCCCTTCCTAATGCCAACCACTCCGAGAGTGTAGTGGGTGCTTTTACGTGCCACTGGCACGAAGTCCAGTTAGGCGGTACAGGCAACGGCCGTGCTCAAAATGGTGTTTTTTACGTGCCACCTGCACAGGAGCCAGTCCAGAGGCACTGGCAACGATCTCGCTCGAATGTCTTTACACGTACCACCGGAACAAGTGCTAGGAAGGCGACACTGGGCACAGGTGCC
>NC_068989.1:31295076-31297720 GCF_001194135.2 Octopus bimaculoides | reverse complement strand
CATACCAGCGCAATCATCTCTCTTGCACACCACAACTAATGCTTCTTAGGTTCAACTTTTCTCTCAAGGTACTTACACTCTGTCTAGTATGCACACTGACATTACACATCCATCGAAGCATACTGGTTTCATTCCTTGTGAGCCTACGCATGTCCTCAGCAGTCACGGCCCATGTTTCACTGCCAGGTAGCATGGCTGTTTGTACACATGTCATACAGTCTGCCTTTTACTCTGAGTGAGAGGCCCTTTGTCGCCAGCAGAGGTAAAAGCTCTCTAAACTTTGCCCAGGCTATTCTTATTCTAGCAGCTACACTTTCAACGCACCCACCCCCACTACTAACTTGGTCACCTAGATAGCAGAAGCTATCAACTAAGTCGAGTTTTTCTCCTTGGAATGTGATTAAAGTTGTTTTCTGCACATTTTCAGTGTTTATTGCTCCTGAACATCTGCCACATACAAAAACTAACTTCCTAGTTAACCTTCCATTGAGATTGCTGCACCTCTTATGTGTCCATAGCTTGTACTGGGTACATCTTATACAGTTTCTACCTACGCCTTTTCGACAGATCGACAGAGCCATCTACCTCAAGAGGTTTGTGTTTTGTCTACCTTTCTACTTATGAGGACTTTGGTTTTAGCTAGGTTGACTCTAAGGCCCTTCGATTCTAGTCCTTGCTTCCGCACCTGAAACTTCTCCTCTAGTTCTGATAGTGACTCAGCAATTAGAGCAAGATCATCAGCACAGAGGAGCTCCCAGGGGCATCCTGTCTTGAATTCCTCTGTTATCGTGTGGAGGACTATGATAAATAGGAGGGGGCTGAGGACAGAACCTTGGTGGACTCCTACCTCTACCCGGAATTCTTCATTGTACTCGTTGCCAACCCTCACCTTACTGACAGCATCTCTGTACATGGCTTGCACAACTCCCACTAACTATTTTTCTATCCCTAGTTTCCTCATTGGTCACCAGATAAGGGATCGGGGGACACTGTCAAAAGCTTTCTCCATGTCAACGAAATCCAGGTATGAGGTTTATCTTTGGCTAGGTATTTCTCCTGCAGCTGTCTTACCAGAAATATAGCATCAGTGGTGCTTTTCCTTGGCACAAACCCAAACTGAATCTCATCTAAACTGACTCTCTCCGTAATTAGTTGGGCTATGACCCTTTCCGTGACTTTCATTACCTGATCTGACAACTTGATACCTCTGTAATTATTTGTATCTAAAGCATCACTTTTGCCTTTGTAGCAATTGACTATGGTGCTGCTACACCAGTCATTGTGTATGACTCCTTCATGTATCACCTGATCAAAAATACAGGTAACTAGGCTATAGCTGACACTGCCAGATACTTTGAGCATCTCTGCAGTGATTCCTGATGTGCCGGGGACTTTCTCTGTCTCCATACGCTTAATTGCTTTATCTACTACGGTACTGTCAACTCGGATAGCTGGTCCCTCTGTTGGGTCAACATTCGACAGACTCTCTTTCTCCCATTCATTCTCTTTATTGAGCAACGTTTCGTAGTGGCGTCTCCAAACCTCTTTCTTTGTAGCCTCATATAGTGCAAGCGTACCATCATCCATGCGAACACATTTCTCTCCCACGACATCACGATTCTCTCTCACACACTGTCTGGCAACATGAAATACCTCAAGTCTTTGGACCGCACGGCACAGAACATTGGCAATTTTTTTCTTATCTGCTTCCCCACTGGCTAAATAAACCTGTCGCCAAGCTTCCTTTCTGGCAGTCTGATACAATTCCCTGCTACCACCGTTCTTCCAGTCCTTCCAAGCCTGTTTCTTTTGGACTTTGCACCATACACAGATCTGGTCAGTGGCCCTCAGCAGGTTGTCCCGTAGAAACCTCCAGTTGTCTTCTACATCGTGTGAAGCTATATCCCCCTCCTTATTTTTCAACTTTCTAAAAGTTTAGCTCCCACCCCACTATCCTGTTCTAATTATCAAAAAAACAATCTATGCAAAATTTTAGCTCAATTGAACAACTGCAAGGCAACCTTCATCAATGCAGCCATGGCCGATACCAGTGTTGTGTGTCCAGCCCATTTAGGAGTACCCTTGATGTGTCAGGTGATATGATATGCTTGAGAAGACCGTTTGAGTCAAATAAAACCAAAATCGCAGCTGTGGCCAGTGCTCCCTGACTGGCTCCTGTTCCGGTGACACATAAAATGCATCATCCAAACATGGTCGATGCCAGTGTCCCCCTGACTGGCTCTTGTGCCTGTGGAATGTAAAAAGCACCATCTGAACGTGGTCAATGCCAGGTCTGCCGGACTAACTCCCATGCCAGTGGCACATAAAAAGCACCATCCAAATGTAGGAAATGCCAGTACCCCCTGACTGGCTCACATGCCAGTGGCATGTAAAAAGCACTATCCAAACAAGATCAATGCCAGGCCCACTTGACTGGCTCCTGTGCCAGTGGCACGTAAAACGCACCCACTACACTCTTAGAGTGGTTAGCATTAGGGAGGACATTCAGCTGTAGAAACATTGCCAGATCAGATTGGAGCCTAGTGCAGCCACTGGCTCTCCAGACCTCAGTCAAACCGTCTAACCCATGCCAGAATGAAAAACAGACGTTAAACGATGATGATGATATATATATATATATATA
>NC_068989.1:31289912-31290943 GCF_001194135.2 Octopus bimaculoides | reverse complement strand
TATATATATATATATATATATATATATATATATATATATATATATATATATGTATGTATATGTATATGTATATCTGTGTGTGTATATATATACATACATACATACATACATACATAGGTGCAGGAATGGCTGTGTGGTAAGTAGCTTGCTAACCAACCACATGCTTCCAGGTTCAGTCCCACTGCATGGCACCTTGGGCAAGTGTCTCCAACTATACCCTCGGGCTGACCAATGCCTTGTGAGTGGATTTGGTAGACGGAAACTGAAAGAAGCCCGTCGTATATATATATATATATGTATGTGTGTGTATATGTTTGTGTGTGTATGAGTCCCAACATCGTTTGACATCGATGCTGGTGTGTTTACATCTCTGTAACTTAGCGGTTCAACATCAGAGACCGATAGAATAAGTACTAGGCTTACAAAGAATAAGTCTTGGGGTCGATTTGCTTGACTAAAGGCAGTGCTCCAGCATTGCCGCAGTCAAAATGACTGAAATGAATAAAAGAATATCTGGTGCTCCAGTATGGACACAGTCAAATGACTGAAACAAATAAAAGAATAAAAGAATTAAAGAATGTGTGTGTGTGTGTGTGTAATTGTTTATATATATACACTAGCAGAGGCACCCGGCGTTGCCCGGGAATGAAATTGCTGCTTATATACTGGAAGAAAGAAAGCAAAATATGCTGTATAGAAATTTGAGGACATTCTGTAGATGGACTCTCAGATGAATGATGACTGGGCGCCTCTCATGAATGGGAAAATTGAAGATGCTCCAAAAAGCCTCATTGGTACTTGGAAACTTTTATGAAAATTAAAATGGGGATTAAATGAAAAAAATGATTTACGTGAATATCCTCACAAGAGTAATTGAAATAAATGGCGATTGCGGAAACCCCCACGTACGCACGCACGCACACACACACACACAGAGTATCACACATCAGATGAAATGGACGTTTCAGAGAGAGAGAGAGAGAATGATAGAGAGAGGTTTGTTGTTATGTATACGTACATGCATAAATATG
>NC_068989.1:31282897-31289179 GCF_001194135.2 Octopus bimaculoides | reverse complement strand
TTTGGTGAAGTCGATTTCATTTGAAAAGCGAAGCTTTTTGCCGTTGTTACGTCAATACCGGAAGTTGGCATTGAGGAACCTTTTTAAAGAAGTGAATCATAAATATAAAGCAATATTATTTATTTTTAATTTTAAAAATCAAATAAAGAGCCTAACATTTATCCGAGGTCAAATTATTCATGCATCACAAGTATGGAAGCATTTGGTGAAGTCGATTTTACGTGAAAAGCGAATACACAGACATCTCTGTTTTATATATTAGAGATACACACACACACACACACACACACATGATGAATGTAGGTATCTTCAAAACGAAACTGGATCACCACCTGCCAAGACTTCTGGATGAACCTACCTCATGTCAAGAAATGTTGAGGGCAGCAACATCAAACTCCTTCATTCACCAAATGCCACACATCAGAGGAGGTTTTGTGAAAGTGTAGCAAAGCTGAAACTAGAAAAGGGGAAAAAATATATACCAAACAATTACAAAGAATATGGAGACTGGTATATCTTCAAATTTTTCTTTTAATTTAACAGTTAGTAATACAGCATTAGTTAGTTAAAATGACCAACACATTTTTGCTGCACAGACTATATGCAGTTATGCAAGCAACCCACTATATTCTGCTATGCACTTTCATTCAAGTTCTTTCTGCAAGTGTGGTTCAAAGCAAACTGAGTTTATTTCTTTGGGATTAGCTTATTTCATTATTCTACCATGTTTATGATACAGGATAAAATTCGCTTTACAAAGGGAGGTGCCTGAATGGTAGAAGTAAATGGTAGGACAATAGCTAGTTTAACTTTTAGCTAAGTATTGTTACTATCACTAGCTTCAAATATCTTTCTTATTTTTTTTTACATTTTTTTAATAAATCATAGTAAAGTGCACCTTCCCTATGAACATCTTAAAAATATATATGACAGAATTCCATCGATGTAATTAAATTTAATTTAATTTTACTCAATCTCTTTTAATGCATAAACAAAGCCTATTAGAATACTCAGATATATTTTGACTTAATTCAATGTATATTTCATCCTGACTTGATGTCAGGCACAGAATAAATTTTATAGATTTCAACATATCCCCATCACTTTCATTTTGTATCTTAAACATAGTAGAATAATGAAATAAGGTAGCCACTAATAAATAAATTCACTTCACTTTCAACCATGCTTGTGGAAAGACTCAAATGAAGGTGCATAACAGAATATGGTGGGTTGTGTGTGCAACTGCACATACTCTGCACAGCAGAAACACTTGTCAGTTGGTTTAACTAATTAATAATGCTGTATAACTAACTGTTAAACTGAAAGAAAAATTTGAAGGTGTACCAATTTCTATACACTTTGTAATTGTTTGGAATTTACACCACTGAAAATATACATAATCCAGAGAAGCAAACCTAGATTTACCCAGATAGATTGCTCACTCTAAGCGATCATTGATGTTTATTGCTACTTGATGTGGTTAGCCAGAACCTGAAATATACCTGAGAGCTATTGTGGTACCCACCTGGATAATTTATCCCTATATGCTTATCTTATGTATATATATTATGTATATATATATATTAATTTGGCAAAAAGTATTTGCACTATAGTGTCTGATAGAATTACTCAGGATCTTCGTCTTCAAAACCTTAGAACTACACTAACTGAAGACAATATTCACCCTCACTTATAGACAATGGAATTAAGTGTGCCAAGAAATTAGACATAAAAACACTAAAGACAACGAAACATAACATCACACCTCATCTCAAAACACTACTGTATATATCAACTCACAACCCTAGAAACAATGAGGCATACAACACTATGCAAAATCTTTTTTTACTAACTAGAAACCCAAAAATTAACAACATCCTGAAAGCACATAAATTCATCAAATGCAAAAAGCAACACAAATTGCTAAAGAGACTTCTAACAAATGCGAAGCTTTACACAACAACCACGAAACTAATCGCTAAAAAATGTTGACACCCAAACTGTGGAACATGCCCCAACCTACTTGAAGGCTCAAATTTCCTTTTCAAACAAGGATAGAGGTTTACAAGTAAAAGCAACTTTACTTGTACCTCTCAGAATCTAATTTGTGTAATAACCTGCTAGAATAGAATAGAATAGAAAGTGTCGCATCAGAATTATTAAGATATAACTTACTTGGAACTGGATGCATGGCATTTAATTGTTTTATCAAAGACGCATCTTGTCGTGAAATGCTCAAAATATGGATTAGATAAACAGCCAACAACTGATGAAGGGTCGTTCTTTATGTTGCATGTCTTGTTTTCCATTTGTTTCCTTTGTTGTTCACAAAAAAGTTCATATTCCATCCTATTCCATATTTTCATATTTTTTGTTGTTTACGTTCTGTGCCCACATATGCATATGTATATGTGTATATATGTATGTACATATACGTATGTATATATGCATATATATATTATTTATATTATTACATGATTGAATGCCACGCATCCATTTCCAAGTAAGTTTTATCTTAATAATTCTGATGTGACACTTTCTATTCTATTCTATTTCATTTTCTCTCTTCTATTACTCTGTTATTCTATCACTCTTTCGTTTTCTCTCTTCTTCTCTATAATTCTTTTTATCTCCCCTTCTCCCCTTCTCCCCTCTCATTTTTTTCTCTCTTATCCTTTCTCTAAATTTTTCTCTCCCCTTCGCTATTCTCTGTCTGTCATTCTCTCTCCCTCACTCTTCCTCCTTTGCTCTCTCATGGCTCCCACATGATCATCGGCCATCTTTCTTTCTTTCTTTCTTTCCCTAACTTGTGTTTCTTTCTTTCCTCCTGATACAGCTGGACGAATCAGACGTATTCTTGTCTGTCTCCCATCTAAGCTTGCTTCTTCACCTTCACTACCTCACTCTGTTTAGGCTTAGCAGCCCTTCCTGTTTGTTTTCACTGTCCTGTTTTTGTTACCCATTTTGACCCTCCGCAAAATCCCAAATTTTATTTAATTTGCTTTGCAGGAGCAACTGTTTTATTGAAGGCGTAGCTTGTCATGAAATGTTCAAAATACAGATTAGAAAAATAGCCGACAACTAATGAAGGGTCGTTCTTTATGTTGCGTGTCTTGTTTTCCATTTGTTTCCTTCGTTGTTTGCAAAAAAAGTTCATATTCCATTTTATTCTTATTTCGTATATTTTGTTGTTTACGTTGTGTGATGTCCTGTGCCCACATATGCATATGTATATGTGTATATATGTAAGTATGTACATATACGTATGTATATATGCATATATATATTGCTTATATTATCATTATATATATATATATCCACAAAGTATAGTATTAAATATCCATCATGGCTGATCTTATCAATCAGTTTTGTGTAAAGAATGCAATGGAGTGTTAGGTAACAATCCGATTATATAACTTTATGCTCATCAGAGTTAGCCAATATGGAAATATTTATATTATATATTCTACAAATATCAAACCAATTGAGAGACCAGTCATCAGAGTTGATAGCAGCATAATAAATAAGGCTATTAAGGATATGAAGACAGGGAAAGCCCCTGGGACATTAGGAATCACTGCCGTGATGATTAAAATTTCTGGTGGTGTAGGATACAGCATAGTCACCCATATAGTTAATCACATTATTCAGGAAGGCACCATTCCCAATGACTAGTGTAGTAATATTATAGTTAGCTGCTACAAGGATAAAGGTGATACCTTAGATAGAAACAACTACAGAGCAAGTCATGAAAGTTACTGAGAGGGTTATAGTTCAATTGATTAGGAATAAAATTAAACTAGATGTGATGCAGTTTGGTCTTGTTCCTGGGAAGAGTACCACAGATGTCATCTTCCTAGTGGGACAGCTGCAGGAAAAGTACTTGGCCAAAAGTAGCCATTGTACTTAGCCTTTGTCAACTTGAGTTCCCCGATCTGTTATATAGTGGTCTCTAAGGAAGTTAGGAGTAGAGGAGTGGCTGGTTAGAGCTGTACAAGTCATGTACAGTGATGCTGTCAGTAAGGTGAGTGTCAGGCATGAATACAGTGATGAATTTAGCGTTCAGGTAGGGGTTCACCAGGGCTCAGTTCTCAGCCCACTCTTAGTCCTCCAGGCCATAACAGAGGAATTCAAAACTGGGTGTCTGTGGGAATTGCTATATGCTGATGACCTTGCTCTTATTGCAGAATCTTTGGTGAAGAAATTCTAGGGATGGAAACAAAACCCAGAACCAAAAGGCTTTAAAGTTAACCTAGCAAAGACTAAAGTTGTTCTCAGTAAGAAAGAAGATAAAACTCTCTTTCCATCAGGTAAATGGCTCTACTCAAAATACAGGAAAGGAATTGGAAGAAATTCCATTCACTGTACCCAATGTAAACTACGGACACATAAGAAGTGCAGTGGAATCACAGGTAGATTAACAGACAAAGTCAGCTTTGTATGTGGCAGATGTGCAGGAACAATAAGCACTAAGAGCACACAAGACTTAGATTCTCTCAAACGCCCAGGAGGCTTTCTTAAGGTTGTAGATAGCTTCTGTTATCCAGGTGATCAAATTAGCAATGGCGGAGGATGCTCTGAAAGTATTGTTTCTAGAATAAGAATGGGGTGGAGGAAGTTCAGAGAGCTATACTTCTATTGGCAATAAAAAAACTCTCTCTCAGAGTGAAAGATAGACTGCATGATGCTTGTGTGCAAACAGCTATATGCTATGATAGTGAGACATGGGCTCTGAATGTAGAAGACATGCGTAGACTGAAGAGAAATGAAGGTAGTATGCTTTGTCGGATGTGCAACATCAGTGCGCGTGTACGACAAAGTGCAAATGTATTAAGAAAAAAGTTGAGCATAAAAGGAACCAAATGTAGCATGCAAGAGAGAAAGCTACTTTGGTTTGAACATGTGATGTGTAAGAATGAGGACAGCTACATAAAGAAGTGCCAATCACTGAAAGTGGATGGTACCCATTGAAGAGGAAGACCTAGGAAGACATGGCATGAAATGGTAAGGACCGATCTCAGGATATTGGGCCTCATGGAGGAAATGACAATGGACTAAGATGTCTGGCAATAAGAGGTTCTTGAGAAGACCCACCCACGTCAGTGAAACTGAGTTCTAGAAGCACTGCATGTCCCACTCACACTTAACAAGAAAACTTCTCACAACAAACAAAACTACATCTCTTCTCTTCCCCATGTCTATTTCATGCACTATGCTTACTTCCCACTCCCCAATCCTGTCCTCTTGGCCCTGTTACATTGTATCATTGCTCTCCACTAGCCCCCAACCCACACATAACAAGAAAATTTTTCAAACACTCTACCCCAACAAACCAATCTACATCTCTACAACTTTTCTGTTCCTCATATTTCCTCCTTCATACATTATGCTTACCTCTCACTCCCCAGTCCTGTCCTCATGACCCTGTTTCTCTGTATCATTGCTATCTGGTAGCCCCACCACTCTATATATACCCAGGTCTTCACCACTCACTTCCACCCCCTCTGCACTCTCTAATCACACTTCTTTCACAATCTTTTGCCACTTATATTATGATGTTCGAACCTCAAGGGTATACCCTGGCACTTGCTACCATCTATATCTTTCTCTTCCATTAATCAACCATCCCATTTATATTCTAATCCCTGTCCCTTGTGAGTATGTCTGGCACTTTACCACTATCACTATCCTGCAGTCTCCTACTCTCTCTCTTCTTCTCCTACACTTCCCCTAGGTTGGGTAACCATGTATCTCCTCTGAGTAATCATATATCTCCTTTGCAACAACACACCTCTCTATCTCTCTCACTTTTTCCGGCCAGTAACTTTGTACCTCCTCTACAGCAAGACACCTGTTTCTGTCTCTCTGTCTCATTATAATCTTTCATCATCTAACACAAGATCACTTCCTCTAATGCACCCTCCCCTCTCAAAAGATTTTTTTTTTTTTGTCTTGCAAGGTACTTAGTGACCCTGTCAGTGTGGGTGCTACTTAAAAAGCATCCAGTCCACAATGTAAAGTGGTTGGTGTTTGGAAGGGCATCCAACTGTAAAAGCTGACCTTGCCTGTGCTTGTACAACATAAAAAGCACTAAGTCCGTTCTGCTGAGTGGTTGGTGTTAGGAAGGGCATCCAGCTGTAAAAATCCTGCCAAAACAGTCACAGAAGTCTGATGCAAACTTCTGCCTGGCTGGCTCCTGTCAAACTATCCCACTCATGCCAGCATGGAAGGCGGACGTTAAATGATGATGATGATGATGTGTGTGTGTGTGTGTGTGTGTGT
>NC_068989.1:31281565-31282439 GCF_001194135.2 Octopus bimaculoides | reverse complement strand
ATATATATATATATATATATATATATATATACGTCTATATATATATATATGTGCGTGTGTGTGTGTTTGTGTGTGTGTATTAGGCAAATAAGAAGAGAGGATTAACAATTGACAAATATCAGCTGGTAAATATTTGTTTGGATCTATTTATTAATTAATTACAATCATGTGTATAAGTAATCAAAATAAACAAATAAATAAATAGGCAAATAAAAATAAATAAATGAATAAGAATAAATGAGTGAAAAAATACTAAACTCTTACAGCTGTTTTCTATTATGGGGTTGGCCAATTTCCCAAGTTTTCCACATCATACCAGCAATATGTGGAAAACTTAGCAAATTGGACAACCCCCATAGTAGAAGCAGCTGCAATAGCATTTTTCACTCATTTATTCTTATTCATTTATTTATTTTTATTTATTTATTTACTTGTTTATTTGTTTATTTTAATTACTTATATATATATATGATTGTAATTAATTAATAAATGTTTATAGGCTGATGTTTGTTGATTGATTGATTACCCTCTTCATTTTCTTATTTGCCTTATAAATTCTGGGTAAATTTCTGTTTTACCCCCACTCATACCTATTATCCAAGTGCAATATTGTCCTGCAATAGTAAGCACTTGGATATAAATACGTAGATATACATCCAGAAGTATATTGGATATTTATTATCCCATAGATGGTTGCTTAACCTCTAACTCATACAGACATATATATATATATATATATATAGTGTAGTATATTGCCACTTAAGTGTGGCTGACCCCTAGGGGTGGATGGGTCAGCCACACTTAAGTGGCAATATACTACACTTTATCGTGCAGTTACTGTTAATACTTCATTTAGAGAATTAACATTGCTTAT
>NC_068989.1:31278532-31281425 GCF_001194135.2 Octopus bimaculoides | reverse complement strand
TGTAATGCAAAAAATATATATAAAATAAAAGAAGGAACATGCATGCAGTTTATATAGTTTTTATATATTTTATAAGTGAAAGAGTATTGTGTTTGTCTACCAGTTTTCGCTTTCACTAATCATAACATTGAAATTATTGTAATTTCATATTTTCTTAAAAAGATTTTGATCCATATTGTGTGTAAAGTTTGTAAATGAATGATTCAACAAGTAGAAATATCTAAGGGGTGGTAATTGGTGATCGTTTGTAGTGCTTCTGAGTCGTAGTTTTCTGCAGAATTCTGAAATATTGTCTTTAATTTCATTCTGGTTAGATCTTCATGGGGTTGGAGTAATTTTAATCATCTAGCTAGTATACTGATTTTTGTTGCAGAGAGAGTTTTCTCTAATAAATCTATTACTTTGGATTTCTCCTGTATGTTTTGTTCTAACGTGTGTCCCTGTTTCTCTCCCCTCAGTCTAAAAACTGTTTACTGTAATTTGGTTGGTAGAAATTATCAGTGTTATTAATTATATTGAGACCATTGATAAACTTTTGGAATTTAATCAATACTAAAAAATATAAACCCTAACATTCAACTTACAATGGAATACAGCAAAGAACAGCTCCTTTTCTAAGATATTATGATAAAAAAAAGTCCAACAACCACATTGTAACTGACATTTATCACAAACCAATGGACTCAAAGCAATATCTCCTGTTTAGCTCATGCCGCCTGAAGCACATCAAAGGAAATATCCCCTTTAATTTGGCAAAAAGGATTTGCATAATAGTGTCTGATGGAAATACTCGGGACCTCTGGCTTCAAGACCTCAAAACAACACTAACTGAAAGACAATATCCACCCTCACTTATAGATGATGGAATTAAGCATGCTAAGAAATTAGGCCTTAAAACACTAAGGGTAACAAAACATAATACCACACCTCATTTCAAAACACTACTGTATATATCAACTCACAACCCTAGAAGCAATTGCTTACAAGGGACCAAAAAATGAACAACAGGGTGACCAAGTTAGTAGTGGGGGTGGGTGCGCTGAAAGTGTAGCTGCTAGAATAAGAATAGCCTGGGCAAAGTTCAGAGAGCTCTTACCTCTGCTGGCGACAAAGGGTCTCTCATTCAGAGTAAAAGGCAGACTGTATGACACATGTGTACAAACAGCCATGCTACATGGCAGTGAAACATGGGCCGTGACTGCTGAGGTTATGTGTAAGCTCGCAAGGAATGAAGCCAGTATGCTTCGATGGATGAGTAATGTCAGTGTGCATACCCGACAGAGTGTAAGTATCTTGAGAGAAAAGCTGAATATAAGAAGCATCAGTTGTGGTGTGCAAGAGAGACGATTGTGCTGGTATGGTCATGTGGCGAGAATGGATGAGGGTAGCTGTATGAAAAAGTGCCACACCCTAGTGGTTGAAGGAACCCGTGGAAGAGGCAGGCCTAGGAAGACCTGGGATGAGGTGGTGAAGCACGACTTCCGAACATTAGGCCTCAAGGAGGCAATGACTTGTGACCGTGACCTCTGGAAATATGCTGTGCGTGAGAAGACCCGGCAAGCCAAGTGAGACAAAAATCCAAGGCCTCTGCCAGGGATGTAGCCAGCCCACTTACGCATAACACCCCTTCATTGGACACTAAACTCCGCTTGTAAAGACATGGTGAGGCAAGTGAATTCGAAATTGAACTAAATTTTTAGGAACACTAAACTCAGCTTGTGAAGACCTGTTGAGGCAAGCGAAAGTGAAATTGTGATGGCACCTGTACCAGTGGAGTACTAAGAGCACCGTCCGAGTGCGATCATTGCCAGAGCAGCTGTCTGGCTTATGTGCCAGTGGCACGGAAATAGCACCAGCGTGATCGTTACCAATGTCGCTTTCCTGGCACTTGTACCAGTGGCACTTGAAAAGACATTTGAGCGAGATTGTTGCCCGTGCCGATGGACTAGCTCCTGTGCAGGTGACACATAAAATACACCATTTCAAGTGTGGCCGTTGCCAGTAAGACATTCAAGCGAGGTTGTTGCCAGTGTCAATGGACTGGCTCCTGTGCATGTGACACGTAAAATACACCATTTCGAGCATGGCCGTCGTCCCTACCACCTCACTGGTCCTCGTGCCGGTGGCACATAAAAGCATCCACTACACTCTCGGAGTGGTTGGCATTAGGAAGGGCATCCAGCTGTAGAAACTCTGCCAAATCAGATTGGAGCCTGGTGTCACCCCCTGGTCCACCAGTCCTCAGTCAAATTGTCCAACCCATGCTAGCAGATGTTAAACGACGAAGATGATGATGATGATTCTGAAAACACATAAATTCATCAAATGCAAAAAGCAACATAAATCGCTGAAAAGACTTCTAACAAATGTAAAGCTTTACACAACAACCACGAAACCAATGGTTAAAAGATGTGGATGCCCAAACTGTGGAACATCCCCCAACCTACTGAAAGGCTTAGAATTCCTATTCAAACAAGGAGGGAGGTTTACAATTAAAACCAACTTCATTTGTGCTTCCAAGAATCTAATTCATATTATAACTTGTTCAGGTTGTGGATATAACTATATAGGACAGACAAGTGTTACACCTGGGCCAACAAAAAAATGGTGTAAGGGAGATAATCTGTCCTCACTAACTCCAGACTATTTATTCTTTGGTGACAAATGACCATAACAAATTCCTGTCTCCCAGAGGTGAAGAATTGTCTTCAGCTTTAGAGTCTGATGAGACATCTGTGAGGCTAAGTTTTTTGGTCATGCAAAACCATTGGTCACTCTCTGACTGGACATAAACTTAATTACTAGACGCAAGAGTGGTTGTGTGGTAAGAAGCTTACTTTCCAGCCACATGGTTCCAGGTTCAGTCCCTCTACATGGCACCTTGGGCAAGTGT
>NC_068989.1:31275084-31278208 GCF_001194135.2 Octopus bimaculoides | reverse complement strand
TGCGTGGCACCTTGGGCAAGTGTCTTCTACTATAGCCTCGGGTCGACCAAAGCCTTGTGAGTGTATTTGGTAGACGGAAACTGAAAGAAGCCCATCGTATATATGTATATATATGTGTGTATATGTTTGTGTGTCTGTATTTGTCCCCCCAACATCGCTTGACAACCGATGCTGGTGTGTTTACGTCCCCGTAACTTAGCACTTCGGCAAAAGAGACCGATAGAATAAGTACTAGGCTTACAAAGAATAAGTCCTGGGGTCGATTTGCTCGACTAAAGACGGTGCTCCAGCATGGCCGCAGTCAAATGACTGAAACAAGTAAAAAAAAAAATTTTTTAATTATTTATCCGCTCCCCAAAAGATGCACAATTACCTCCTCTGTCCTCAATAACAACAATCACCAATTACCTCTCCTTAGATTTTTCATATTGTCAAATCATCCATTCACAAACTTCTCCACACACAATATGGACTAAAATCTTAAGAAAATACAAAATTACAATAATTTAAATGTCATGATTAGTGAAAGTGAAACCAGTCAACAAGCACAATACTCCTTCACTTATGAAATATATCTAAAAATATATAAAAACTATGTAAACTGTGTGCATTTTCCTTCCTTTATGTTTTATGTTCTTTGCCATGCCTCACTACCAAGTGTCGAAACCACCATTCTTCGCCATCATCTCTGCTGGGCAGGTCACATCCAGTGTATGGAGCCCTCCTGTCTCCCAAGGATCCTGGCTCTATGGAGAACTTGCAATCAGAACAAGACCCAGAGGAGGTCCAAAATTCCCTTTTAAAGACCAGCTCAAATGGACCTTGGCTCAAGCTAACATCCAGCCATCCTCATGGGAACAGACTGCCATGGATAGGACAGCCAGGAGGACTGCTATCCACAGTGGAGCCAGCTCCGTTGAGCAGAACAGACAACAGAATGACGAGGCAAAACGCTGGAGAAGAAAGGAGCATCTTCAACATCCTCAACCTGCACTGACCATCCCATGTGAGTTCTGCCCACAACTCTTTCACCACCGACTTGGACTCCAAAGTCACTTTCGGCACAAACATCAGCCAAGGAGACTGGATGAAAACTGACGAACCCAATGCTTGGATACAAGCTGGAGCCGATAACGATATATGTATACAGGGTGTGTAAGGTATTTGAGGACACACCTTTTTTTTGGTCATTGCTGCATTTTTTACTAATTTTGTATAACTTTTGTTTCAGAAAATAATAATGGCAGATCCTCAGCTTACTCAAGAAATGAAGAGGCATGCTGTTATTGTAACTGAGCATAGCTATTTAGAAATATCTCGATTTTTAAAAGTTGCCAGATCTTTCGTCTACAAAGTTTGTAAGGAGTTAGAGACTGAAGATGGAAACGTATCATCAATATCAAAGCATAAAAAGCATTCTAAATGCTCTGAAATCATCAGAACATTTGAATTTATCCAGCAAGTTTAACAGACCATTGATTACAATCCCAGAAAGTCCATGAGGTCAATTGCAAAAGATCTCCATATATCAGAAATGTTGTTCATGAAGACATCAGGTATAAGTCTTATATGATTAGGAAAGATCAATTTGTCAGAAAAAGCAAAGTAAAGTCACTACATCAGATCTAAAAAATTCTTAAATAAACAGAAAAATCCAGCGGGAAAAGATTTGATTTGGTTATTCTCAAAGGAGAAAAACTTTGACTAAGATCAAAAAGTTAACAGAAGAAATAACAGATGGTTTTGTGCAGACCCTTCTGAAGTTCCAAGTGTTATGCATACAAAATTTCCTGCAACTGTCATGGTTTTATGTGTTATCAGCAATGAAGGACATGTGATGCCTCCGTACTTCTTTCCACAAGGCCTTAGAGTGAACTCTGCCATCTACAATTGAAAACAATTGCTAACCCCTGGATAGACAGTGTATGCAATGGAAGGCTATATGTGTTTGTGTAAGACTCTGCACTATCGCACATGGCTCTAGTAACAGAGGAATGGATGGCTGAAAATTTTCATGACACATAACTCCTAACATTTGGTCTCCTAATTCCCCAGATCTCAATCCATTGGGCTATTACATGTGGAGTGTTGTTGAGAGAGAAGGTCAATGAACACGCCCATAACACCAAAGGTTCTTTGAAAGCTGCTGTAGTCAGAGTAATGTTCAAAATGAACCAGGACCACTTGATTCAAGCATGTAGATGATTTAGATCTCATATAGAAGCAGTTGTTGAAGCTGAAGGTGGCTTTATTGAATAACATTATAGAAAAGAAGGTTTATTTTTATCCTCATAGCATGTTTTGATAAATAAAGTTATCTTTTATCATATATCTGTTTTTTTATAAACATAAATCTGCCCTCAAATATCTTATGCACCCTGTATATATTGTCAATATCATATATTCGTAAAAAAGAAGCACACTCTAAAGTATAGAGTAGTAATGTATTAAAAGTAATTAAGTTTATGTTCAGTCATAGAATGAGCAATGGTTTCGCATGCACAAAGGCCTTAGCCATGCAAACGTCTTGTCAATCTCTAAAGCTGAAGACAAATGTAATTCATCACTTCTGGGAGGCAGGAATCCATTACGGTCATTTGGTCAGTTGTGACCAAAGAATATATAGTCCGGGATCAGTAAGGACAAGTTAGACCTGGGCCAACAAAAAAATGGTGTAAGGGAGATAATCTGTCCTCACTAACTCCAGACTATTTATTCTTTGGTGACAAATGACCATAACAAATTCCTGTCTCCCAGAGGTGAAGAATTGTCTTCAGCTTTAGAGTCTGATGAGACATCTGTGAGGCTAAGTTTTTTGGTCATGCAAAACCATTGGTCACTCTCTGACTGGACATAAACTTAATTACTAGACGCAAGAGTGGTTGTGTGGTAAGAAGCTTACTTTCCAGCCACATGGTTCCAGGTTCAGTCCCTCTACATGGCACCTTGGACAAGTGTCTTCTACTATAGCCTCGGGCCGACCAAAGCCTTGTGAGTGGATTTGGTAGACGGAAACTGAAAGAAGCCCATCGTATATATGTATGTATGTATTTGTGTGTCTGTGTTTGTCCTCCCACTATTACTTGACAACCGATATTGGTGTATTTACATCCCTGTAACTTAG
>NC_068989.1:31268895-31275036 GCF_001194135.2 Octopus bimaculoides | reverse complement strand
ATATATATATATATATATATACATACATAGGTGCAGGAGTGGCTGTGTGGTAAGTAGCTTGCTTACCAACCACATGGTTCTGGGTTCAGTCCCACTGCGTGGCACCTTGGGCAAGTGTCTTCTACTATAGCCTCGGGCCGACCAAAGCCTTGTGAGTGGATTTGGTAGACGGAAACTGAAAGAAGCCCATCGTATATATGTATGTATGTATTTGTGTGTCTGTGTTTGTCCTCCCACTATTACTTGACAACCGATATTGGTGTATTTACATCCCTGTAACTTAGCAGTTCTTAGTATAACTTGGCAAAAGAGGCCAATAGAATAAGTATCAATCTTACAAAGAATAAGTCCTGGGGTCAGTTTGTTTGACTAAAGGCAGTGCTCCAGTATGGCTGCAGTCATGTGACTGAAACAAATAAAAGAATAAAAGAATATATATATATATATTTATATATTCCCAACCATATGGTTGGGAAACAAGCTTCTAACCACACAGCCATGCCTGCACAAGAAAAAAAACAAACCCACAGTTTATAAAGTTGCATTTCCCAGTAATTGGTGCAATTTTGATTACTGACAGTTGTAATTAAGAATAGTTGTAATTTCAACAGTACCTATTACCAGACATTCTAATTAGCAAGTTATAATTACTAACACATTATCAATATTGAAACTTCTATCATAGAAAAGATGTTTCACTAAGCTGTACCTAAACAGAGATGAAATATAGGGGGAAGGTAAATGACTAATGATTCATTATTTATGTTTCTGTACATCTTCAATATAACACTTTATTCTCAATTAATCTAGCAGTAGGTAATAAGTATTATATCTTGAAATTTTATTCACAATAGATTTAGCTTCTTATGAAGTTATATAAATCTGCTTTCAGTTTAATAATTTACCGAATCTGAAATTAAATACTGCTTTTTGAAGGAACCAAAATTTGTTGAGTTATTTATCTTTTACCTGCTAAAATATTTTACAGTTCCTTCCTGCTTCCTCAACCCTATTGTTGATGTCATCAGTGGACCAAAAAGATTCCTGAATGTTCCACAGACTGCACCAGTTGACCTTGATGTGTATGTAATATGTTATTTATTAGTATCTGTTCAATAGTCACTAATTAATACTTTTCTTCATTTAAATTTCAATTCCTAAATGAACCTGCCTTTGGCTTCGATGACAGCCTCCAGGTGACCTTGGAACCAGCCACAAGCTTTCATCACTATCTCCTGTTTTAGGACCTTGAGGCTCGTCCTTCATGTTGCAGCTGGATTTGTTGGTCTCTCATTCCACCACACACCACACAAAGAAGTTGGTAGGGTTGCATTCAGGTGAGTTGGGAGGCCAAATGTCAGGTGCTGTGTGATCAAAGTAATTTTCTCTAACAGCCAGGCACAGAGTCTTGCTTTCACATATATGGCCTCCCTGTAGCTACCCAATCCACTTTGCTCAGAACACAGATGTAGCTGTCAATGTTCAACCTGAGGTTCTCTGGGAAGAAGTAGGGTGGCATGACGTCACCTTCACTGCTGACGATACCAAAGACCGTCATTGTCATTGGAAATTTTGTCTGCATGGCTCTGAGAACATCCTTGGGTGAGACAGTGAGTTACCTGTTGTTCTGGAAGTTGATCTTCTGATCTTGACAGAAATTCTTATCATCAGAGAAGAACCACAGCATGTCTGGCTCCAGTGGGTGTTGATCAGCTCCTTAGTGTACTTGAGTGGCTTTTCCTGCATTGCCTTGGACAGAAATTGTTCTTTCCTCATCTTGTATGAAAAGTAGCAAATATCCTCATGCACAACCAGCCTGATGAGCTTTTTATTCACACCTCCCAGTGCAATAGCATGCATTGACTTGCTGAGATCATTGTTGATGATCTCCTGGATTTCTGCTGGTGTTCTGATGGCGTCAGATTGTCGGTCATGGGTTTTCCTCTCTGCTGTCACTTCATAGTTGAATCTTAAATTTTCCAGCTCCTTTCTGATCTCTTCCACCATCTTTCTGCAGACCTTGAGGAAGTCTGAAATCTTCCTGTTTGTCCTTCCAGTGCAGATCAAGGATGACTACATGCCTTTTCCACAAAATGAGGGTTCAAAATTTTCCATAGTAAATTATTCTGCAAAAAAATAAAGCAAAAATGGTTATTGTTTTTAAGAAGAGAAAGACCAGCAATGAAAGTAAAATATATATGCATAAAATCAGCAGTTGAAAATTACGAACAAATACTGCCTGCACCCTACATGTATTGTGTTCCATGGCTTCAATATCTGTTCCCTCCAAATGGTAACAATTCAAGCAGAATATTAATCATTTTAACCCACCCACCCAGTTATTATTACTGACAGTCAAAAAAGTTGTGAAAAAGCCATGAGCAGTGTAACTCACTGCACACAACAGGCCTATAGATTTCTATGACCACTTCCATGACTTCTTGACATAATTACTAATGTTTAAAAAGTGTACTGGTGATGTCTGTTAGCAACTGGAGTTTTTCTTTTTTTCTAGTTTCTGGGTCTGGAGGAAGAGGCAGCCCCATGACCTTCAGAGACCCTCCAAGACTAGTGAGATTCATGTTTTTTTTTTAATCTTTATGATTCAACATCAGCAGGAAAGATATGACCAGAGAGAGAATTCTAGAGGTCTGACATTATGGGAAGAAAGGACAGATAGCTATGGGACCTGAATGGGTGAGCACAAGACTGAAGAGAGCAGGAGAGATAAGTGAATTGAGGATTCCAGGGTAGCAGTGGGATAAGCTCATTTAGCTCCAAGGAACAGAAATCATTACAGCTGTGGAAAAGGCACAGACAAGAGACCACATGCTTGTGAATAACTTTAGTCAGTTGGGTAGCCCTTTTCTGGGTATGATCAAGGATGTCTATACATGCAGCAGCAGCATCACTGCCCCATGTATGAGAATGTGAGAGTTGTACTATGCTATGAGTGTAACTTGAGCTTTGTAGAATATCAGTAATTTCAGGGGACTGATGTATATTCTCAAAAGAGAAGAACCAGTGAGACTGAGCTTGAAGTAATTTGGAGTGAAACCTGGTGCGACATCATCAATGAATGCCTCAATAACCACATGGTTAAGGAATAGGATAGAAAGGACAGATAGACCTGCCAGAAATATTACAGGTGATTGTATATTCAAGCAGCAACTTGGTATCTGTTCAATTTGCAATTAACTCAGTGTAAATTATCTAGCCCTGGCTGATTCTAAACTTAATCCAGTAATGGAACCTTGTTTTGGAAGTTCCAAGGTTTTTTGTGCAGTGTGGAACCACCTCTTAGCCATTATTGTTCCCAAGTCTACTCAGATCTGGAGTGTAGCACATGTCAGGATCCCCTGCCTGACTCTTCATCAGTTACTACAATGAGTGTTCCAGTTGATTCAGTCAATGGCACAGCCTGCTTATGAAATTAACATGCAAATGGCTGAGCACTAAACAGACATGTGTGCCTTTAACTTAGTTTTCAAGGAGATTCAGAGCAAGACAGAATGTGACAAAGCTAGCTCTTTTGAATTACAGGTACAACTCATTTCTGCCAGTTGAATGGACTGGAGCAACATGAAATAAAGTGTCTTGCTCAAGAACACAACATGCTCCTGGGAATCAAACTCAAGACCATATGATAGTGAGTTGAATACATTAACCACTAAGCTTCATGCATTCATTGTCAGGGACCCAGCTATGGATTGAATACCATGTAACCACCTGGGCCAGGTTACATTGAAATCATGAGATGCAGCATTGTGGATGTGACTGATTTCAGCAGATGAACTTATTGAGTCATTGGTAAATATCTCTTGATACTGTGTAGATAGCTGGGATCAATCAGTTCAATCAGCAAACTACTTGTAGCGTACAACTTAAGGGAAACTTCTCTCTCTGTTATATATACATAAATACGGACGTAGTAGATAACAGCTAGCCTTTGGCCGCCCTTTTGGACCCTGTTGTGTCCACTACTCTGATTGGTTGGTATTGGCGCAATTTGTCTCTTGCCCTATTGTACACCAAGATGCAATCCAACCAATCGCAGCCTTCAGATAAGGTCACATGAGACAGTGTCTTCTTAACCTCAGTTTGCGCCGACTGCATTGTATAAAACGCTAGCTTCACACCGTCTCGAGGTCTTTCGGTTCCAGACCTTTTGAGGTCTAACCACTGACCACAGAGCACATAGCCAGTTCCAGCGACAACACAACAGCAGCCACATGGAGACTCATCAACACTCTTGCAACAGCATACGGCCATCTCTTTCTTTGTCACCTCCATCCTCTTAACATCAACATCATCTCTCTATGTACACTCCAACCAGCAATGCTCACACAGGTTCTATCTCTACACTGCTTGTGAATTACTTCACCGTGGTTAACAGCGAATACAACCTGTGACAACCTTCTGTAACAAGACCGGCTCTGCATCGAAGCCACAACTTCTTATATGACAGTACCTCAACCGGCTCTGCATTGCAGCCACAACTTCTTGATACAGCACTTCAACTACTGTGTACCTTGACTACAAACTGGTATTTATCATCCTTGTGTCTGAACATTCTTTTAACATCATATTGTAGACTCTTTTTATGCTCTGTACTTATCACACACGCGTACATCCATGTTTGTACACACACACTTTGTATACATAACGGCCTGTCTATTATTATGCATATATGACGCACACACAGTCACACATGCTAACCTATCAATTAAATCTTCTCTTAAACATTCTACCCGGTTGTGTCTCTCTTTTCCTTCTGGCACTTATACTCATTTATCTTTTTTCATATTTTGTTTGTGTCGACCATGCGATGTACTAAAGGAGCCATTCTCGTCACTTCTCCTTCCACGCGGTCGTTTACATACTATTATCATTTGTAGTCATGGAATATGCAAATGAGGTATTTCAGTTAGTGAAAAATGAATGTTTCTAAAACCCAGGCCAGACATTCGTGCCTCATTGCACAGCTTCCTAACTAGATGATGAAATTATCATTTGTTGCACAATTAATATTCAAAATCACTGCCTCATCAGCAGACTGTTTGGGATTCATACTGGGCAGTCATAGTAGAATACAGTGGTTTTCTCCTGCAGAGTTTGCTGAAGAGGTCCGATTTACAACAGTTAAGGATCTTTGTTGTAATGCAAAATGCTTCTGCATAAAAACCTACAACAAGGCTAACCAAGTCCGAGAATCTTTATCTTTGCTTGAGCACAATTGATTCCATTAATAATAATAAAAAATCATAAGCTCTGCTTCTGAGTCATCTTACATTTTTTAGACATATATAAAGAAGCATATGTATTGAGCCTTAGTAGGAAATCATTAGCTGATTCTCTCTGTTTATAATTTAAGTCAAAAATTTTGACTTGACTGAAGTCTTTTCTTTAGGTTATTTTTCAGGAGCACACTAGAAATATTCAAAGAACAATTTTGAATTGTTGTAGAACATCGGACACCTTTCAGTTTGATGATTACATTAATGCCACATAATACAAGGAATTTAAATTTAATCAGTTTAGACTTAGTTTTATCTATGGGGTGTGTTTAAAAAGTATCCAACTTTATTTTTCCCTGCCAAAACTAATGCAGTATTGACAAAAGCCTTTCAGTGGGAGGTGATGCCTCTATTCCTGTGCACAAATGAAAAATTTCATGTCAGAAGCAAGGGCCTGGGAACAGAGGGTGCACCCGCACCCCCTAGAATTTTCAGGGGGTGCAAGATCAAAATTTGCACCCCCTACATAATCTTACCAGTTGCAGAAAAAAGTGTCTAAAATGTATCAGTATAAAATGCTGAAGTTTGATCTCGTTTCAAAACAAAGAAAAAAATAAATATATAAATAAATAAAAGTGATGAAGCTAGCATAAAATTCCCTGGGGAGTTCTGAAGGCAAGTAGCGTCAAAATACAAAAAAGTAAGTGACACAATAACAACAACAAAACCAGCATGTATGGTTCATTTTGAATATATAGCATTACTTGAATTATTGAAGACAGCTCCCACCCAGTTTCTGCCTGTCAATACTTCTCTCCATCTTTTAGTACCACTCCCAAGTTCTTTGTAATTGATGTTGCTAAAGACTTAAAACATGGTTGAATAGATTCGACCGTTTGACCCC
>NC_068989.1:31252601-31264132 GCF_001194135.2 Octopus bimaculoides | reverse complement strand
AGAATGGTTTACTTTTCAGTGAAATGTCATTTTGTTATTTTTCATGTTTTTATTCAATTAATCTGCAATTTTCTTCTTGTATTAGATGGATAACCCACCCTCCATTTACAGCAAGTAGCGAGCGTCTCGTTTTTTACCTGTGTGCTAAATTTGACTACTTACGACTAACACGGGCACATGCGCAAATTTGTGACATGCATACTCCCAGAACTCGGCTCCTCACTTCTCCAGTAGTGCCAAATTTTGAAACTGAGTTTGCACCCGCTAAGCAAATTTTGTTCCCGGGCCACTGGTCAGAAGGCCACATTGGTTCCCAGCTATTACACGTCAGTTCCCAGACATGTAGTGGATGCTCTTCAAATTTTCATTTTCAAGCAAGTTAACCAAACGCATTGAGCAGGGACCATAAACTCATGTCTCATCACCAGTGATGATGGCCTTCATGAAGTCTGAGTTGTGGTTTGCTCAGTCAAGCATGTTCTGAGCAATTTTCATGCAAAGTTGCTTCTGCTGCTCTGCCAGCACCTTGCGGGGTGAATTTCACCAACAATCTCTGCATGCACAAATCCTCTGTTAAAATGGAATGCACTGATCCTGTGCTTATTCCCACTTCATGAGTAATTTTCTGGTTTGTTACATGATGGTCTTCCATGACTATTCACCAAACCTTCTCAGTTGGCTCCTCATTTCAGCTTGTGAATGGCTTGCCTGAGCATGCTTCACATTCTACTGAAGAGCAGCTATGTTTGCAGTAGTTGTACCACTCCTTGATCTGAGTTTTGCCCATGGCATCATTGCCAAAGCCTGCTGAATCTTCTGGATGGTTTGAGTTTGAGTATCACCAGGCTTTTAGCAAAACTTGATGCATTCAGTAAAAACAAAAATCCAACAAGGACACACTACACATCTGTATTCTAGGCATGATAGCCTGGAGCTCACGCCACCTACCTACCAGCCCAAAAGTTTTCATGCATGTGCAGGAAGGGTGGCATAATCTCCCACCCAAAGGATTTTGCTCATGGGGATTTGTTTTAGCAGGAAAAAATGAAGTCAGATACTTTTTGAATGCACCTCTTATATGCAGTTTTCAAGTTAAACTATAATAGCCATGCATCTGCTTCTTATGTGTTATAAATTTATTTATTAGATTCCATCTTAGTATTCTTAGCTGATTAGAGAAATATAATTGTAAATCTGCATTAATAATTGTTGTGTTTATGATAATTACACAAGTCCTCAATTATAAGAAAGTATCACCATTAGCAAAGGTGTTTGGGGAAAGATATATAGGAACCATTTGTTCAATTGCTGTTCACTGACCATTTTCATCATCATATTTAATTTAGACTTTATTTCCTCTACATGAATCAGATAACATACAATTATGAGAAATTTTATGAATCATTCAAAAAGAAAAGTGAAGCCAACTTAAATTAGCTAACAACAATGACAATCATTAACCATCATCACTAACAAAGTTGTCATTAGTCATGACCACTATAACATTACCAACAATACTACTCACTACTACCTCCCCCGCATTATAAAAAAAATACAGCCCGAATCATCCATTGATTGATTAATTGTAATGTAACTTATACAATAGCTTAAAATTCTCAGTATTTTCTTTTTGTTTGTTTAACAGGAAAACATGTAAATGGACATTCAAAATTAAACCAATGCATATTTTACAGATTGATATTATAACAACAATCACAAGTGCAAAGCCAACGTATTCCTCTTTCTCATACTATGATGGTAAGGTAACTCAGAAGTCAGGATTAAGATTTTTGAAAAATGTTTTAAGCATGATAATGATTTCTTATATTGGGTCAAGGTCACAAATTTGTTGGATTGGATCAACACTAAAATATGTCTGATGCTTCTTTTATCAATCCTGTGAATGCTAAAGAGAATGAATTGCAAAGTGAATTTTGTTTAGATCTAAATCTGAAGGCTGAAAATAAATACCATGAGAATGCTGACTCCCACACTCCCCTGTTTCAGCCACTCTATCTCCTTAAGTTGTAAAAGTTGTCTGAGAGTCACTTTTGTGTCTTCCTGGCCATGTGTGCAGATGTAGAATCTTGCTAGAACTCATAAGATTTTTCTCTTGCAACCTCTTCAATCCAGGACTTCACTACAGTCTCCAGAAATCCCTGGTACACATCCTGGTTCACCTTCAGGCCCACATTAAAGATGTGAGAAATCATGACTGTTGAACTTGCCAAAAACCATGATGTGAACAGGAAACTTGGTTTTCATGAACCTGGGAACATCATATAGGCTAATCACCTGTTATTCTATTTATGTGTCTTTTTCTGGTAAAATGTCATGGTCATCATCATCATGTTTGGGGTTTGCTTGCTTTAATTTATACAAACTATACCCAGGTTTCAACTAAACACATCAAAAGACAAGATTTTGCATGTAGAGATGCTAACAAGTGAGGTGCTAATTGAAAGAAACTGATATCTGTGTATTAAAAAAATCCCTTTATAAAATTTATAGTAACACTGAATGAGTAAGATTGCATTTATTTTTTTAAGATTTACTGAAAATTCAAAATACAGTTACTGGACCTACATACTAATAATTATTCAATATAATGCATGCACGCTTTGATAACCTCCTCAGATGACTGCAGAATTGGGAACCAGGTGTTTCACAGTTGCAGCTGACAAATCTTGGAATGCCTGGCAGATGTGCTGCTTCAACTCATCCTTGATATTACAAGCAGACTTGTTGATGACTCTCTCTCAACTGCACTCCAAACAAAGTAGTCCAGGATGACATGGTTGTAAAAGTTGTCTGAGAGTCACTTTAGTGTGTTCCTGGCCATGTGTGCAGATGCAGAATCTTGCTAGAACTCATAAGATTTTTCTCCTGCAACCTCTTCAATTCAGGACTTCACTACAGTCTCCATAAACCCCTAGTACATATCCTGGTTCACCTTCAGGCCCACATTAAAGATGTGAGGAATCATGACATGTCCTTCACTGCTGATCATGTGGACTAACCACTTGTTATTCTACTTATGCGCCTTTTTCTGGTAAAATGTTTTTACATCAGAGAAAGACCACAACATGTTTGATTCCAGGGATACTTCAACATGTTCAACACCTTCTTGGCCCTCTTCATGTAGTTCTCCTTAGAATTCTGAGATTTTAAGCTTTTTTTTCTTGAACTTTGTTGGCCGTGTTAATTCTGTCTGCACCCTGTATATGGAATGTGTACACATATACACATATAAACAGTAATTTAACACACACACACACACTTCATAAGTGCAAATTTATCCATAGCCATACACACCAATCAATTCAGACACTCACAAACCCCAAGAGTTGTCTTGTCTTAAACCCAAGAGCCTTATCACTTTTTTAGCGACTACCTTGAAGTTTGCAAAGATAAAAATTTGAATAAATCCCAAAGAAAAACATATGTATGTACAGAAATACACACACACATATACATGCAAGCTGGCTGGCTGGCAGGCTGGCATCCAACAAGGGAGTCAAGAGAGCATCTGTAAATGGGTACCAATTTTTTGCTGAAGTTTACATTCTTCACATAGCTGACAGAAATGCAGTGAACTAATGATTGCAAACCTATAATTCACAGCACTCTTGTACACAAATTGTGATATGGTGATAATAACTTTTGATTCTTGGATCTTTAACAGTGCTTAGCATTCAAAACCGTGTCAGTTATGTAATAGACAAAGGCCACAGCATATCAGTTTCCAGATATGGCAACAATGGTCCTTATCAGGTGATCTTAGTCCATACTACAGTCATTCATTGTTCTGGTGCATTTGTGTGGCAGCAAGAGTAATGGAAAATTCTATGCAGTTTCACACCAAATCATGGTTATAAATTGAGATGCATGAGATATACAATTGCAAAGGTTTTCTTGGTTAACTAGCAGCCACTCTGACCTTATATTAAAAGATCTCTTTTCACCAAACATACATTCTCACACACTAGCTATTGGTATTCAGTATAACAGCTTTTTAAAATAAGAATTGTAAAAATGTTAATAAAATCTAAATATCATGGTTGATTTTATTTTGGGAGTAGCAGCTAACCAAGTCCACAGATCAAAACTACTCATATCAATTTGTCTCCAGTACCCAAACAATTTGATCCTTTGCTCTTAAAATATCTATGTACTGCAGTTATATTTTCATTGGGAATAATGTCTGATCAGGTCTTGTTTGCTGTGACTCTTACACAACAAATCTTAGATGTAGGTTTTGCACTCAATGATGTTTTTGTTTTTTTTCATTAAAACCAACTTTATTTTAACATTAATACCTAAAAAGTAAAAATTATTTTTTCAATTGTAAATGACCAATTCTGATTAATAGATATATTTATTTATTTTCAGGAAAATCATGGCAACTATTAACGAATAGTAAAATGAACACATCCCAGACCACATTTCCATTAGAGTATATCATAAACCCAAAATACAAAACTTCAAAAGATTTTGGAAATATGATAATTAGCTATAATTCTGGTAAGTTGAATTGGCATCTCTAAAAAATGCAACAAACATGTTCTGGATTGAATGTTTGCAGCAAAGTGGATTTTGATAAAGGTACCCAAAGTCAGGTAGGGATTCTAAACTAAACTGGACAACAGATGAAATGTAATACTCCAAAGCAACAACAGTCTTTGTACCAAATTTCATTCTTAATACTGTGGTCAACTCAAGGCTATGGTAGAAAACATTTGATTAAAATGTCACACAGTGGGATTGAATCTGAAACAACATAGTTGCAAAGCCAACTTCTTAACCACATACACACGCTACACCAATAAACACATATACATGCTCAAGACATACATATACACACTAACATATATGTATTTAGAATACAAAACAGCAGAAAAGCACAAATTTCATATGATTTATAATTTAATTGTACATATTTATATATTTATGATTAATAGTACACAACTTGTGTGCTTTTAATAAACACACAATATGAAAAGTAAACAAAGTGGTTACAGCATAGCTTTATTTGTGCTTATGTAAAGAAAGGTATCAATGTAACTAGCATCATGGTTTGTTAAACTTTCAACAGAAACCACTTCCTCATGTTTTGTCCACAGATAGATGCTGATAGCCGTTTATAGCATATACAAACTCGAACATAAATAAATCATAATGGCTACCAACATAAGCAGTGCTACCAACATAAGTTAGCTAATAGTGTACTATACAACAGTTTTTAGGATAATTTGATAACTAACACCCACAAAGGAGATATATTTTTCATCTCAAACACACACACACATGCACACAGGATTCTTGTGAGTATTTTGCTAATAATGACAAGGAGTGAAATTCCTCAGAAGCTATCACAAGATTGCCTGTTTCCCTTTTTTCTGTAGAGATGAATGGTAGAAACATCTTTGAACTCCTGAGGAATGACTTCCTATTGCCACATGGTCTGAAAGAGATTGGTGAGCTTCTGTGCCAAGACTGGTCCCCTGCCTTGTATATTTCAGCTGGGATGGAGACAGAACCTGATACCTTGCCTTTTGTGAGAAGCTTAATTGCTTTCTGGACCTCTGCTTCTGTTGGAGACTCTGCCAGAGAAGTGATGTCAACTTGGGGCATGCAATGCATGCACACACAGTAGCATGCACATATCCACATTGACAGATACACACAACTACCTATGCATATATATATACATATATCATCTTACTGTCCTAAAAAGGAAGGATGGATTTTAAGAAGCTGTGATGAAAAGGACATAATTTGGACACATACTACTGCAACCAAGATGTAGTTGTTTGCACACAAGACAGCTATACATTTATGCATATCACTGAATCTATTTATACATAAAAATTTGTGTACACAAACTTATCACAGTATCTATAAATACATAATCATGTATTTATAAAGATACACATAATACTAAATACATGTCACTGCTTTTACACATACATACACACAACTGTATTCACACATGCAAATGCATATATACATCACAGCAGCCATACACAAAGTGTATCATCAAATTAGCATTGACTCTTAGTTGAATATTTATGAGAGAAAAGTGTCCACTTGGATATGATGCTAATCTTTCACAGGTAAACTTTTCTTGAAGAATTTAATATTATTCTTCACATCTAAAGTAACTGACTCAAAATTACAAATAAATTACTAGCTTCAGATTTGAATGCACAAACCATCCACTATATACACAGAGAATCAAATTAGTGTAAAATTGATATCTTAGAATACCTAACTCAGAGTATCTAACTTGTTTAATATTTTTGTTACCTCTTGAGACACCATCAAATTTTTGTGTTGTCATTGTTGTTACTGTTATGGGAAGGAGTTTACATAAATAACAATATATGCATTCTTGCAGCACACATATATTCTGGAAACTACACCCTCCTTCGCCAACATTCTAAATCCATTAATGTACAGAGCTGTCTTGTTGCTTTGAATCTTCAGTCAATACTACTACAACCTTTGCTAAATTTGTCAAGTCTATAACAACCACTATAACATGAACCAAATGAATACATTTAAAACTATTTTGTTGCATCTCCAACTGGAAAACCCCATCCCTTTCTATGTTTTCTTTCCAACCATATTTTCTCTCCAAACATAGTGTGGAAGGTTTAATTAGCTGGATGCTAAATGATTGGTAGGGTTGAATTTGGCTGCATGCTGCTTCCCAAGTACAGCCAAATCAATTTTAGATTTTTGATGAAACTATTTATTTATATATAACATTACAATATAGACAACAGTTATTTGCCAGAGGTTGTATTACCTGAAACCTAACCCTAACCCTAACCAGTAGATAATCTAGAATATATGTTGTGTTAGGCTAAGAATTGGCTACCTACATATTTGTGAGACAAGAGGTAGGAAAGTTATATGCTCATAATGGACAAATGATTCCTTTTAACCCAGAATCAAGCAGCAACCAAAACACTGTCCTCTCAGGAACCCTTGAATACTATGCACTGACTGTCCTTCTTCAATTATAGCCATGTTTTGGTGGGAAATCATGGAAATTTCTGTTTGAAATTGTATAATCAAATAATTGCAGCCAAAATATATTGGTTGGCTGAAAAGTTCACAGTTTGACTAAGATACTCTCATGGAATGAGACCAAATTTGGTTTATTTTTCAACATAGTCCCCCTTGCAGTCCTCATACTTCTTCCATCACTCCTGCAGTGCTTAGATCCCATTGGTGAGAAAACTTGTGTTTTTTCATATTGGAGAGCAGATGATAGTCAGATGAGGCAAAATCAGGAGAATAAGGGTGGTGATCAAGCAGTTCAAAGCCACAGTCATGCACAGCAGCCACTGAAACCAATGGCTTGTGTACCGGAGTATTGTCCTGATGAAACAAGACTCTTTTCATCAGTTTTCCTCTGCATTTGGTCTTGATAGCCTTTCATAATTGCTTCATAAAGTTGGCATAGTACTCTCCATTGATGATATGGCCCTTCTGAAGATAGTCAATATACACAATGCCTTTTGCATTCCAAAAACTTGAGGCCATCACTTTCCTTGCAGATCAGACGACCTTGGCCTTCTTTGGAGCAGGTGAGGAGGGGTGTTTCCACTGCATGGATTGTCTCCTGGTCTCTGGCTCAAAGTAATGAACCCAACACTCATCCTGGGTTAGGAAATGTTCAAGTCCAGCTGGATGTGCCTCAAACAATGTCAGATTTTCCTATGGTGTGATCAGCCTGGTGCACATTTTCGATCAGGTGTCAAAAGACATGGTACCCACCAAGCAGAAACCTTTATCATGCCAAGTGCAGAATATTCTCAACTCTCTTACGAGACATGCTAATAGCATTAGCTACTTCATTTATAGTCAATTGTCTGCCATCTAATTCCATGTAGTGAACACAATCAATGCTTTCCTTGATGGAGGCAGCTGCAGGGCATCCAGACCTTGGGTCATCTTCAAGACTCTCCATCCACCTCCTAAATTCAGTTGCCTATTTTTATAATGTTGATAAAATGTCATCCCCCAAATGTAGAAACCATGTCAGCATGAATATCCTTGGGAGCTAAAAAAATTTTCTGCAAGTACTTGATAACATCATGATGCCAAATTTTGACCATTTTCAAGAGAATTTGCTACTAGTTACTTTTGAAGTCTTTTTTTGAACAGTCAGATATCAGATTACCTGGAAAGACACAATGCAGTTATTAATAAGAAGAGTTGAAAATAATACATACAAGATTTCACAGCTGTAGCACCACTCCTTCATAGTCAGCCTATGAACTTTTCAGCCTACCCTGATATTCTGTGGCCTATCTTGTTACTGAGCTACTGTGGTTTTAATTCTAAACTCTGCTACAAGTCATCAACTTTATTAAACTTCCCAATTTACTTACTCATAAAATATATTAACTATAAATTTGTACAAGCTTTAACACTTTCAAAATACTGTCAAGTCAATTGCTTCACACTCTTATATTGTTCATTCAAATTTTTCAGTAGTCCAAGATGAAACACCTTCAACTACACAAACAGAGCAGTTATCAACAATAACTTCCATGAGTACATGGACAAAGGAAATACCTACTATGAAGCCATATTCAAACAAAAGTATGATGTTACATTGTAAAGAAAAAATAGTTACTGAAACTACAATACCATACTGGATTTACATTACCATGGCATTGCTGATTCTGATCTGCATTGTGTTAGGATGTTTGTGTTGGATTCTCTGCAGAAGAAGGATGTACACTAATACTGAAAGTTTTATATATAACAAATACCTCCTCAAAAATGAAAACCTTGAAATTTGATTAAAAACTGGGGATATTTTCTCACAAGAGATTTTTTTAATATTTTCATATGTACAATTTTCTCCTATATAAATATAAAGAATTTTAAAATTTACACATATTGACCCACACTAAAACACACACACACACACATACACACACCCTGTATGCAATCCCTCAACAAAATTTCTCTGAAATCACATCATACCATTAAATAATGTAGTCCTACATACCCCTAAAAAGGGATAGTCATGAGTAGAATGTCTTTGCTCATAGGCCTGCTCAATCAGGGTTTGCCTCGGGCTAAAACAACAATAATAATATTAAAATTAATTCTTGACCATGGTCCTATATTTAAAGGTCTCATGTGTATTAATTATCTAGCAGTTGGTTATTGATAAATGAAAAGTCAACACAATTTTTTGTTTTAATAAACTCTCGAAAGACAATACATTTATTTTCAACTTTATTTCAAATGGATCAAATCCCATTTTGATATTTTTATAATTAATTGTAATTAAACAATTTAATTATCAAAAAACCAGAGAGATCTGAGTTATAAATATGATCTATAAGTTAATTTAACTACTATGAACAAGTCTTATCTTCATGTATTATATGTAGGGCTAGAGAGCCTAACTGTGGTTATCCTGTTCCATGAACTTAATGAGATGAAAAGAAACATAAGTGAATGCTAACTTCTAGTTCTCCAGTTGGTAAAACCAGTTAATACTATGCTCTAAAATGAGAAATTAATAAAGTGTTAAAATTAATTACATGTTAAACACCATAAATTTATGAACTTTGTTAATAAAAATTAATTCATTATATTTTAATAAATTGCGTGTGTGTGTGTGTGTGCACATGCGCGCATGCATGCATGCATGTGTCAGCAGCATTTTGTGCCTGCTTTCCATGCTGGCATTGGTTGGATGTCACCATCTGAGTAATTATTTATTGTTATTTGGAGCCACTGCTTCCATAAATTGTTGCTCAAGTTATTTGGTGTTTGGCTTCTATGGCTGGATGCCCTTCATGTGTGTGTGTGTATAGATAGGTGCAGGTGTGGCTGTGTGGTAAGAAGCTTGCTTCCCAACCACATGGTTCCAGGTTCCCACTGCATGGCACCTTGGGAAAATGTTTATGAGTGGATTTGGGAGATGGAAACTAAAGAAGTCCATCATATATATACATATATATGAGACTGAGTAAAAAGTAAGCAACGTTTTGAGCCATGAAGAATTTGTACCGGACTTTTGCAGAGTTTTGAATTGTTTTTAAACATTTTTTTGCAATTGTCTGATAATACAGACATTAACTTGCCTAAGTGCGTCAATAAATTAACATTGATGTTTTTTTACAGTTATTACAATCATCTGAAAAGGTACTGTCAAAGCACAATATTGGAGCAATTTTGCTATTCAACTTCAAAAAAGGATGTAAAGCAGCTGAAACTGCTTGTGATATCAACAAAACGTTTGGTGAGGAAATGACCAGTGAGTGATCAGCTCAAAAATGGTTTAAACAATTTCACAGTGGTGACCTGAGCCTTGAAGATCGTGAGCGTAGTGGACACCCATCTGTCATCGATGACAGTCAGTTAAAGACCGTAATTGAGAAAGATCCATGTAAAACCACTTGAGAACTGGCAAAAGAACTTCAAGTTAGCCAGAAAACTGTCTGCAACCATTTGCATGCGATCAGAAAATCAAAAAAGCTTGACAAATAGGTAGCACATGATTTGAATGAAAATCAGAAAGATATGAAATTTGCTCATTGCTTCTTTTCTGTAAGCAGACCAATCCATTTCTCAAACATATTGTAACTTGCAATGAAAAGTGGATTCTGTACAATAATAAAAAACATTCTTCACAGTGGTTAGACCAAAATGAAGCACTGAAAACCTTCCCTAAACCCAAACACTTCAAAAAGGTTATGGTGACTGTTTGGTGGTGTACTGCTAGACTCATCCACTATAACTTCTCAAAACCCAATAAAACCATTACTGCAGAAACATTGCAATGAAATTGCCAAAATGAGTGAAAAACTCCTACTCCTCCATCTCAGATTGGTTAATAGACAATGCTCAACCACACATTCCACTACTGACACTCCAGAAGTTGAAGGAACTTGGCTACGAAGTTCTTCTCCATCCAGCTTATTCCCAAGACCTTTCTCCTACTGATTACCACTTTTTCAAGTATCTTGATGGTTTCCTGCAAGAGAAGAAGTTCAAAAATCAAACCAATGCTGAAAGTGTGTTCAAAGAGTTCATCAGCTCCAAAACTCCAGATTTTTATGTTACCGGAATAATCTAACTTGTAACTTGTTGGCAAAAATGTGTTGATTTTAATGGTACTTATTTTGATGAATAAAATTTCCACTTTGTTGAAATATATTGTGATGAATTTCTTGTTTCAAAATGTTGCTTACTTTTTACTCAGCCTGATATATATATATATATACTAGCAGAGGCACCCAGCGTTGCTTGGGAATGAAATTGTTGCTTATATACTTGAAGAAAAAAAGCAAAATATGCTGTATAGAAATTTGAGAGGACATTCTGTAGATGGACTCTCAGATGAATGATGGCTGGGCGCCTCTCATGAATGGGGAAAATTGAAGATGTGCCAAAATGCCTCATTGATACTTGGAAACTTTTACGAAAATTAAAATGGGGATTAAATGAAAAAAATTATTTACGTGAATATCCTCACAAGAGTAATT